>NC_138770.1:545895704-545948204 GCF_965119305.1 Pelophylax lessonae | reverse complement strand
ACCGCTGCTCGCTCTGCACATCCACCCCGAGCGTGACTCGGGGATACCGATAATAGCATGGAAAATCCACCCCGAGTCACGCTCGGGGATACCGCTAAGCAGGTTAAAATGATTTTGATGCAATTTGCAGCCCTCTAGCCCATGTTTGTTTTAGAGGCATTTTAGAGCTCAAAAGTTTGGGTCTCCATTGACTTCAATGGGGTTCGGGATCGGGACAAAGTTCGGGTTAAGTCCAGGTCACGAACCCAGACTTTTTTTTCAAGTTCGGTCGAACCCGCCGAACCCAAACATCCAGGTGTTCGCTCAACTCTAGTCATGAGTTCAAGCCCCAACCATGCTAACATCCTGTGTGTTCACAGTTGTGTGTGATCTTTTTTGCCACATAGTAATACATTGGCTACATCACCTAAAATTGCATGTCAATGGCCACGTACAGTATATACATTTAGAGATGACAATCGCTATACATTAGTTAGAATACGTTTCAACAACACTTACAGTTAAAATATTGCATATTTACTTACTGATACAACAGCATTGTACAAAAAAAAAAGGGAAAAAAGGAGAAAGGGGCAATTTCATTAGAGGGTGTCCCCATAATGTTGATTTACGGATAATTACCCCCTTCATGTTAATCCTCATATAGTGTGTATTCAGGGCCGGTGCAAGGATTTTTTATGCCCTAGGCGAAACCTAATTTTGCAGCCCCATTGTCACCACCCCCTTGGCTACGCCCCCTTGACTACACCCAGGGCCGGTGCAAGACTATGTTGCGCCTAGGCAAGATCAGCTACTTGCACCCCTCCCTGACCAAGAAAAAAAACAGTAAAACAAAATGATCTAAATTAAGCATAAATGGGGAGGGCAAGCTGTTAGTCTGTTAGTGTTTTTCTCATGGCACTTTTTTTTTATTATTTTACTGTGTGCCATTACAAAAAATATATTGATATAACATCAGAGAGAGGGGGTGAGAGAGAGAGAAGGGGGTGAGAGAAAGAGGGGTTAAGGGTGAGAGAGAGAGAGAGAGAGGGGGGGTGGGGGTGAGAGAGAGAGAAAGAGGGGGTGGGGTGAGAGAGGGAGGGTGAGAGAGAGACCCGTTAGCCCTGTTCCAATCTCTTTCTGCGGGTTTGGTGTGTATGATGGTGTATAAAATGTTACCTTCCACGCCAGCAGTAGGATGTTCATGATGGCCAGCAGCGGGCATGGCCTGTTTTCCTTGAACTTGGGGTGCTCTGCTCCTTTCAGCGGACCCCTGGCTGTCTGCACCTTCCGTCCAGTGGCGTTGTTAGGGTTGGTGTCACCCGGTGTGATAAAACATGGTGTCATCTCTCTCTACCAACTATAGTCGCCCCTCAGTACAGACCCAACTCTCCACAAAGTATTGACCCCCCTCTGTCAGTACAGATCCCCCCCCTCAGTACAGACCGCCCTCAGTACAGATACCTCCATCAGTACAGACCCCACTCTCCACTAAGTATTGACCCCCCTCTAACAGTACAGACCCCCCATCAGTAAAGACCCCCCCCCTCAGTACAGACCTCCCCTCAGTACAGACCCCCCCTCAGTACAGACACCCCTCAGTACAGACCCCTCCATCAGTACAGACCCCCCTCATTACAGACCCCCCTCAGTACAGACACCCCTCAGTACAGACCCCTCCATCAGTACAGACCCCCCTCATTACAGACCCCCCCCTCAGTACAGAACCCCCTCAGTACAGACTCCCCTCTCATTAAAGACCCCCCTCTCACTCAGTACAGACCCCCCTCTCATTACAGACCCCCCTATTGCAACTGGGCAGCGGGCGGGGGAGGATACAGTGTGAAGCCACTGCCTTGAGAGTTTCTTGCTCTGACTGTCCATCTCCGGGCAGCAGACTTGTGACAGGAGGCAGCAGCAGTGAGAGTGAGACTGAGGAGTCTCACTCAGGGCTAGCGTGGCACTGGCATGTCCTGGCTCATTCCGGGACCCTCGACTGCCCTTGGGATGGTGTCACCTCTCTGCGGGTGTCACCCAGGTGTGAGTGTGAGCCGCACCCCCACCCCCATACCTCCACTGCTCCCTTCCTAGTCCTCCGGGCCGCTGTGTCACATGATGTTGGAGTGGAGGGTGGAGAAGACATTCAGGCTCTGGGAGGCGCCGCCGCCCCACTGCTGCTCTCTTCCCATCCCAAGCTCTCAGGCCTAGCTGCCCCTAACTGTTTACCTTCTCTGCGGCGTCCATCACCGGGGCCATCCGCTCACACGTGGAGACAGATGCTTACTCCACATGAATGCCGCCGTTTGCTTCCCTGCTTCCACCACCCCCGAACCAGGACTCTCCGTGACAACCAGCGGCCGTGGCTGCGCCCTAGGCAGCAGTGCGCCCTAGGCGGCTGCCTAGTTTGCCCAGTGGTAGCGCCGGCCCTGTGTGTATTGGATGAACATCGGACCTACAGGAAGGGCTTAAAGGATATGGCGCTAAGATGTCGCCTGTAGGCTGTTAATCCATTTCGCTTCTTTCTGCAAAATTCGGTTGTCGAAGTCACCCCCGCGGGGATTCCTGGGGATGACTTCAAGAACAGGCAAAAGGCAAAATCACACGATAGGGAACAGTTGATCTTCGCTCCAAAAAATCTTAATGATTCTAGTAGTCTTACTTTGCGATTTTTTTGGAGCGAACATCAACTGTTCCCTATCATGCGATTTTGCCTTTTGCCTGTTCATGAGGTCATATTTTTGAGTTTTACACTTTTCTTTAAATTTTTTTTATACTTTACTTTTTCACACAGTTTAAAAGCAGTTTATCTCAATATCATATAACACATCTTTCCCAAGCATTTTATTTTTTTTCCTAGCAGATATTGTAATTTTGAACAAAACAGTTCTGCTTTTAGCTGGACTGTTTTTAACTCTCGCCCTGACGTTATTTGATCTTAGCGAATTTCACATTGCTCATAACGTTTTAGCTGGCGGTATAGTGAATTGCATTGACGCGTTCACCTATTCACCATGGCGTTAAAATAGAACAAAATCAATGCCGAGGTATAGTGAATTAGGCCCAGAGTCACAGGACCAAGCAAATGGCCATTAAACTAATGCAGTGCCGAACCGGAAAAAAATGGCCTGCTCGTTAAGGGTGTAAAACCTTCCGGTCCAGAAGTGATAAAGTAGGGGAGCCTACCGCTATAACACTTCTCCTCCATAGATACAGAACAGCGAGTGACCATGGAAATGTAAAGTGTGGTGCACAATTTACCTGTTTATAGCAGCAAACTGTCCAGAAACATTGAATTGGTGGCTGCTATGTGAAAACACAGTGAAAGATGTTAAAGCCAATGCTGAGAAATGGTACGCATAAAAATACTGCCTTTGTGAACCTGGCTTCCGCTTTAGAGTTGGGGATGATAGCTAAAGAAAATTTCATAGCATAATCTAATTTGTATGTCTGTAGCACCATCTGGTGGTCATATCATTTAGATCTTTTTGTTAGGATTTACTTAAAAAACAGTTAATTTACAATCAATTTCAGATTTAGTTTTGTACATCTACAAACAGCAACATTTGTCATTTTATGTGTTACTTTAAAATGACAGGGTATGATTATGCTGTGTTGAGCCCTTGGTATAAGTTAAAGTGACACTAAATTATACCCTTAGTCTTGAAAAAAGTAATACATACACATCCTCTACCTAAAGCCCCTGTAATCTATTTTTCATGAAATTGCTTCCTACATTTTTTGCTTTTGACTCATTGTAACATCTTCATTGATCTCCCAAACCTCTCCCTTTCCCCCCTCACTACCATTTGTTTGGAATGAGCAGTGCACATTAGTTGCGGCCATGTGCACTGCACTTTGTACATTACAAATCCAATAGTCCGTTGTCCATCTTAGGAGTAAGCAAGAGAGGGTGGGTAAATTTATACATACAGAGGGACAATAGAGAATGAACATAGCCACCCTGTAGGTGGGGCCTGTCTTACTGTTCATAATTACCAGTTCAAATGGCTCTGGTGTGGCAGACTCAAGACGAGTAGTATGTTTGGGTGGCCACTTGTTAAGCAGGCATGGCGGACTTTAAGGGCGGGGGACCATGCAATCACAAGTTGAAAGATGTCTTGCTATTCTGTCAAAAAGCTGGCCTCCTGGTACGACAGTCCACTTCAAATCTCCAGGGTGGTCCCACTTGTAGTTGGGTAGCCTATTGTACTGTGTGTTGAATTAGTTACTTGGCTGGCCAGGACAGGGGGGATGGGATTAATATTTCATTCCGCCTCACCTATGTTCACTGGCTTTTCTGGGTTGCGACCTCCCCTCCCGTGTGATATAAAAAGGAAGAGGTTAGAGTCCCAGGGGGCTAGAAAGTGTGCTTGAGAACAGGACCCATGCTACAGCTTGCTGGGACTTGTGGTCTACAATCAAAACACTGACTCATCTGGATCCCTGTGACCATGGACACCTCTACTCGAGTTCTTCCAAATATAGACTTTATCCGAAAGGACTTTACCTATGCAGGTATGCTGGGGCAGCCACAACCATAGATAGTTAGGGAAAGGACGTTATTTCATGTTATACATGTTCTGCTAAATTCTTAGTAGAAGTTGTTCAACTGCCATGAGCCTGGTCTGAAGGTATTCAAGGGGTGCTTGTTGGGCCTTGGTGTATTCCTAAAGAACCTGGGTCTGTAAGTGCACTATGGGGTTATGTGTAGCACCACTACAAAAGGGTAACTTGCAAAGGCAAGGAAGAGGAAGTAGCTGCCATAGGTAACCAAAAAGAAAGAACTGCTACAACAACCAGTGGTTTAGCATGGTACCTGTGCTCTAGAAGGTACTCTGAGTCCCTCCCTAGCTGTCCATTTTCTCCAGTCACCAGGAGCAGACTGGCTTTACAGAGGTCCAAGGCCTGATCACAAGGTACAAGGAAAGGGTTAACTTGGTTCACACATGAAACCCACGCTATGTTTCTGGCTAACTATCTGGAAGCTTTCCTCACTTCTAATATGTGGGCCAATAGTCCCTTGAGAGAAACATCCATATTTGTGCAATATCAGGTTTCTGTTGCTGCAGGATGGCCTACTCATCTAGGGAATGTATTTTGGTCACCAGTTGGGATTCCTGTCTCCACTGTATTGCCAATGCAACATCTCACTCACTTTATTTCCATGGGGGGCTGTTCCACAGGCTAGTAAGATAAGGCATCCACATTACTGTGCAGGCAGCCCAGCTTATAATGAATGGTGTAGATGAACCAGGCTAACCTCGAAGCCACTGCTTTTCCAGGGTTTCCAGCAGGGGGGAGCAGTCATTAGCCAATCTTTCAGCATTTCAAAAGCCTCTGTTTAGGTTTTGTGCCACTGAGTTTGTATGGAAAGGGAAAGCTTGCCCTTTGGTTGAGTGGAATACCCACAGAGTAGCTGTGTAAGGGGTGCAGCAAGTTGGGTGAATTCAGGAATAAACTGCCGGTAGTACCCCTCCAGCCCTAGGAAAGAGCAAAAGCTCAGTGACGGTCTTTGGGATTGAGGTAACACCCCTCCAGCCTTCACAACATGACCCAGTTATTGATGTCGGCCTGCATGAGATGACATTTGGTAGGCTTTAGTTTAAGTCTATAATGTGCCAATTAGGTAAAAAATTGGGGGATGATTCACTAAAACTGGAGAGCATCTATCCATTAACCTTTGAAACATGCTGGGTATGTTGGTCAGGCAGAAGGGCATTGGATTCAATTCATAAAACCGCAATGGAGCATTAATAGCAGTTTTCTCTCAATCTTCCATTCATACTAGTATTTTCCATTAGCCACTGGCTAAGTCTAATGTGGAGAACAGGCAGGCCTGCCCCAAGACCATTAAAAATTCTTCTGCTCATGGCAATGGATAATCATCCCGATGGCTGCAAGAATTTAACTTAAGTTTGTCAACACAGAAACAAGGCTCCCATCTTTTTTGCAAACAAGCACTAGAGAAGCAACCCACAGACTCCAGCTCTCTCCGATTTGGAGCATATTGCGAAGTAAGTCCTTCACTTGACACTGAGCTAGTGGGATGTTGCAGTATCTGTCTCAAATTGGGACTGCGTCTCCAGTATGAATAGGATGATTAATGACATTGGTACATCCATAGTCTTCTCATCCCACCAAAACCTTTTTGCCTTGTAACTGATGGTTTAACCACAGTTGCTCCAGAACTCACAGAACTAATGTAAGGGTAAGGCCACCTGCTTCAACAGCTGCTGGTACTGTAAATCCTCTAACACAGACATTTCATCCCCCAGAGGGGCACATGCCACTTTTGGATAGACAAGTTCAATGCACTGTGTAGGGACTATGTAAATTTGAGCAATTATTGAGCTGAGCTGACAACAGGGTGGGGGAGGTGCCCAAATTAACCACTGGGTCTAGTAATTGCCCCAAAGTACTTTGGATAAGGTCCTAGCCACTAGGCACTCCCCCTTCACCTCCAAGTCTCACCTAAGATAAACCATAACAGTGGCACTTTAAAACCCCTCAGTGACAAATATGCCTGGTAGACCAAGAAAAGGCATACGTGGCCCTGCTGCGGAAAGGGGCACAGCTTCTAGGGTGTCTAGAGGCAGGGGTGGACGTGGTGGTCAGTCCTCAGCCAGGCCACCATTTGGATTGTTCTCCGGCAGTGGCCAAGCTATACGTCCACAGTACGTACAGGAGGTGGTGGACTATATGACCAAACCCTCATCATCGGCATCATCTGCAACTACAGTGACCCAGGCAGAGAAAAGTGGTCAGTCTTCTGCAGTTGTCAGAACAAATACAGATGAGTCCATGTCCACCTCACGTCCTCCCTTAGACCCAACTTCAGACATGGCAGAGGAGTCATCTGAGCTGTTTGACCACAGTGTCGGCCATCTACTCCAGCCTGATGCTCAGTCCTTTATGGAGTCTGATGTTGGGTCTGAGTTTGAGGAGGAGGCAGAACAAGCAAGAGGGGAGAGCAGACGGCCCACTCCATCTAAGGCCGCACCCGTTGTCTCCTGGGCCACGTCTGATGCTCAGTCCTTTATGGAGTCAGATGTTGGGTCTGAGTTTGAGGAGGAGGCAGAGCAAGCAAGAGGGGAGAGCAGACAGCCCGCTCCATCTAAGGCCGCACCTGTTGTCTCCCGGGCCAGGCCTGATGCTCAGTCCTTGATGGAGTCAGATGTTGGGTCTGAGGTTGAGGAGGAGGCAGAGCAAGCAAGAGGGGAGAGCAGACGGCCCGCTCCATCTAAGGCCGCACCTGTTGTCTCCCGGGCCACTATACACACCTCTTCTTGCTGGGCCTTTTTTGAGACATCCCATGCAGACAAAACAGTTGCGATCTGCAAGATTTGTAAGAAGGGTATAAAACGTGGTAAAAATGTCAACCACCTGGGTACAAGCTGCCTAACCCTCCTCTTGTGTTAGGGTCAAAACTGACCCGTTTTCAGGTTTTGAATGTCTATAAGTATCACATAAATTTGTTTATTGCATCAAGATTTTTTTACTTTGTCAGGAACCTCTATTTAAACAATGTAATAGAAAAACAATCCTTTTCACTAAATTATAAAATACTGTGGTGAAAATTAAGACGTTCATGGTGTTAGGGTCAATTCTGACCCAGTTATAATATAGGATTTTAGGACACTAATAAGTGCCAAAACTGAAATCATAAACACTCTCTCTGCTTAGTAACAGTGACAGCCAATCCCCTCTCAACCCTGTGAGCTGTAGTTAGGGAGGGGCCTATCTCTTTTCCTGCTTGTCTGCTTCTCTAAATAAAGTGAAGAAACATAGGACAAATTCATTTCAGAGTTGCTGACTTTATTTTACCATTTTTTCAATTTGACAATGAGAGGTATGCTATCAAAAGAAAGGTCTAGGGGTCACACCAAAAATATTAAAACCAATCTTTTCAAGGATAAAGAAGCCTAACAAGGTAACCAAGAGGTAAGAAACAAATTTGATGATAAATAATTATTCAGAGGGTATTTTATGGCTGATTTAAAACACGGGTCAAAACTGACCCTAACATCATGGATAGTAACGGAATTCTAACATAAGAGGAGGGCTAAACAGGCATTTGACAACCCACCACTCGGCCCATTGGCAGGAGCATTTGAAGAAGCCACAAAAGGGCCAAAGATCGGTCAGTCGGCCTCCTAGTCCTCCTCGCACTCCTCCTCGTGCTCCCCCTGCACATCAGTCTGTTCCTGGCCCTGCTATAGTCACTCGTCACCTTTTGGCAGCCTCCACTGACAGGGATGATGATATAGCAGGCAGTGTCGCATCTACCTCCAGCACACCACCAGCTGTAACATCTAGACGCCAAATTTCAATTCCACACATGCTGGAACGGAAAAAAATGTATACTCCCCGCCACGCACATGCCCAGCGTCTAAACAGTAGTTTGGCAAAACTATTGGCTCTGCAACTGTTACCATTTAACCTGGTAGAGTCTGCTCCCTTCCGTGACTTTGCAAAATGTGCAGTTCCACAGTGGCAGGTGCCAAGTCGGCATTACTTTGCCCGTAAGGCCCTGCCATCCCTATACCAACATGTGGAAGGCAATGTAGTGTCGTCCCTGGCCAAGTCAGTCAGCCGTAAGATACGCCTGACGGCTGACACTTGGTCAAGCAAACATGGGCAGGGACGGTACATTTCTGTCACTGCTCACTGGGTGACACTGCTTGCCAGCAGAAGGGATTGTAGCCAGGGCTCGGTGCTGCAGCCAGTGTTGCCCCCACGTCTGTAAACAGCTGGTGGTGTCGCTGATCCGGGTAGATCGATCACTTCTACCCCCTCCTGCTCCTCCTCCTCTACCTCCTCCATGCCCTCCTCTGCAGAATGGTCCTTTGAATATGATGAGATACCACGTAAGCGTTCAAAGGGCTATTCTATGTATCAGGCCAAAAGGTGTCACGCAGTGCTGCAGCTTGTGTGTCTAGGGGAAAGGCAGCACACTGCCTCTGAGATTCTTGGGGCTCTGCAGGCACAGGCCCAGAGGTGGTTGACACCACGCCAGCTGCAGCCAGGGATGGTGGTTACCGATAATGGGTCAAACCTCCTGGCTGCCCTTCATCAGGGAAAGTTGACCCATGTGCCATGCCTGGTGCATGTCCTGAATCTTGTGGTACAGCGGTTTTTGAACTCGTACCCGGGAATGCAGGATGTGCTAAGGATGGCAAGAAGGGTGTGCAGTCACTTCAGGCGGTCGTACAGTGCCACTGCACGTTTGGCCGAAGTGCAGCATGAGTTTCACCTGCCGGTACACCGCCTCATCTGTGACATGCCCACCCGCTGGAACTCCACCTTGGCTATGCTGCAGCGCCTGTACACGCAGCAGAGGGCCCTCAATGAATATCTATGCGAGTGCGGCACCAGCACTGGCTCTGCGCGCCTGGGCTTCTCTTCACCACGGCAGTGGCTTTTGATTAAGGATGCATGCGCTGTCCTCTCGCCATTTCAGGAGGCCACAAGGATGGTCAGCCGGGACAGCGCATGCATCAGTGACACCCTACCGGTACTGTTTTTGTTGGAGCACACTCTGCGTGGCATTATGGACAGGGCACTGGAGGCAGAGCAGCAGGAGGAAGAGGAGGACTTCCTTGCCTCTCAAGGCCCCCTTTATCCTGAGAATCCTGACCCCATTATGCCTAGCTCCCAGAGGCCCAAGCAGGATCCAGGGGTGGAAGAGGAGGAGGAGGAGGACGATTCTGCGGGAACTTTTGCAGGGTTTGAGGAGGAGGAGGAAGACATGCGGCAATCTGCAAGGCCTAGTTTGACTCCCTCGGGACACTTTGGAGTAGTGCGTGGCTGGGAGGAGGAGGAGCCCGTTCAAGATAATGTCGTTTTGAGTGGCCCCGAGGAGTCAGCTTCTGAGGCCTTCGCTAATTTGCGACGCATGGCAAACATCATGCTTCAGAGCCTGCGAAAGGACCCCAGAATCAAGGCCATTAAACAGACTGACCACTATTGGTTAGCCACCCTACTTGACCACCAGTACAAGTCAAAATCCCTTGAGGACAGTCTCAAGAGGATTCTGGTGAACACGTTCCCCGACTCCCGTAGGGTGCAGGGGCGGGGACAACATACCATGGATTCTACTGCTGGTCACGAGAGGAGCGTTGGAGAAGGCGTGCGGTTGACGGATGCCTTTCGGTCTTTTTTTAATCCTCATCGCCCAGGCCTCTCAGCTGCCACATTGCATCGACAGCGCCTGCATCACATGGTGGACGATTACGTCAGGGCACAAAGTGACACAGAGGGCTTTTCATGTGACGAAGCCGATCCACTGGCATACTGGGTCTTAAGATTAGACCACTGGCCAGAACTGGCCCAGTATGCCATGGAGTTGTTGGCCTGCCCTGCTTCCAGTGTCCTATCGGAACGGGCATTCAGCGCAGCAGGAGGATTCGTCACAGACCATCGAACGAGACTCTCCACCGACTCAGTCAACCGTTTGACATTCATTAAAATGAATCAGTCGTGGATATCAAGCTTTGATGCACCTGATGCAGACCTTGTAGACTAGGTTATCGTTGTGATGTGGCTGCTGAGCCTCAGTTTAAGCCTGGACCATGGTGCCACCCTCAAACCCTCCTCTCATTCTCTTTACGTTCACAGAACCTCATTTTGGTTATAACAAAAATACCATGTTTGCGCACCTGTTCCACAGGTGCACACCTTTATAATTTTTGGGCCTCCTTCAACACCAGCTCTTTGGGGTTACGGTGGGGAGGCTATGCTAAAAAAAAACTACCATGTTTGCGAACCTGTTCCACAGGTGCACACCTTTACAATTTTTGGGCCTCCTTCAACACCAGTTCTTTGGGGTTACGGTGGGGAGGCTACGCTAAAAAAAACTACCATGTTTGCGAACCTGTTCCACAGGTGCACACCTTTACAATTTTTGGCCCTCCTTCAACACCAGCTCTTTGGGGTTATGGTGGGGAGGCTACGCTAAAAAAAAAAACTACCATGTTTGCGAACCTGTTCCACAGGTGCACACCTTTACAATTTTTGGGCCTCCTTCAACACCAGCTCTTTGGGGTTACGGTGGGGAGGCTACGCTAAACAAAAACTACCATGTTTGCGAACCTGTTCCACAGGTGCACACCTTTACAATTTTTGTGCCTCCTTCAACACCAGCTCTTTGGGGTTACGGTGGGGAGGCTACGCTAAAAAAAAACTACCATGTTTGCGAACCTGTTTCACAGGTGCACACCTTTACAATTTTTGGGCCTCCTTCAACACCAGCTCTTTGGGGTTACGGTGGCGAGGCTATGCTAAAAAAAAACTACCACGTTTGCGAACCTGTTCCACAGGTGCACACCTTTACAATTTTTGGGCCTCCTTCAAAACCAGCTCTTTGGGGTTATGGTGGGGAGGCTACGCTAAACAAAAAATACCATGTTTGCGCACCTGTTCCACAGGTGCACACCTTTATAATTTTTTGGCCTCCTTCAACACCAGCTCTTTGGGGTTATGGTGGGGAGACTCCGCCAACACCAAAACTACCATGTTTGTGCACCTGTTCCACAGGTGCACACCTTCATAATTTTTACGCCTTCTTCAACACCAGCTCTTTGGGCTTACAGTGGTATGGCTCCGCCAACACCCAAACAACAATTTTTGCGCACCTGTCACACAGATGCATATCATTGTCATTTTTTTCCTTACAAAAGCAATTATTGCCTTCATGACCAGCACTTTCATAGGGATATGGTGTCAAGGCATCGTCGGCACCACCAAAGGCCCAATTTTTAAGCATCCTTAACTTCTATTCAAAGTCAAGAGACAACAGTATTCATCCAAACATCTCTAATCTTGTTCACTGTGCACTACATTGTGGCCCCTACCCCTAACCCTAACCCTCAATGTATCCGTGCATATATGTCTGTTTCTTGTGAGAATTCAAGTTAAAGTGCACCAAACACCATTTTACATGAAATAAAGTGCAACTACATACATCTTTGGACTTCTTGAAAACATTTGGTAATAATAGCCCCATTGTGAAAATACACCCGTTAATTATATGCACATTTAAAGAGACAGCACCTTTTTCCAAGAAAAACTCTAATCTTGTTCCCAGTGCACTGCATTATGTCCCCATCATACACATTGGCTGTGCCGTTGATTAGGAGCAAAAGAAAGGTGCGGTTAAGCAAAAAAGTCATTTTTGAAGGTTTGGTATGCTATAATTCTGGTTCTGGACATGCTACAGAGCTGAAACTTCATAGGTACACCTTTTAGACCCCCCAGAAACTAAATCCAAAGAAATCTCTTTTTTTTTTTTCAATAATTTTTTCAATAATTGGCTCTCTATCAAAAACGACAATTTTTAAGAACTTTTTTTAGTGTGATTAAAAGTCCCTGGGGCATGACCCAGAACCCTAGGCACTTTTTAGGGGCATTTATTGGGTTTTAGGGCTTCAAAATGGTGTTTTTTGATTAACGAAGTTCGGGTCCCATTGATTTCAATGGGGTTCTGGAATCCGAACCGAACTTTCGGGAAGTTCGGGTGTTCTGGTCGAACCGAACTTTTCAAAAGTTCGATCATCCCTAATCAATAGATGTAGAGTCCAAAGTGCCTAGAATCTTTATTGGTGGATGATAGGTTCAAACCCAACAGGCTGTCATTTTGCTAAATGGATAAAGAGACCAAACTGCTTAGACTTTCAATCAACGGGTCATGGGTTTAGGGAGTGAAGCTTTCAATAAATTCTTTCCTTATCAACAGGGTGACCTCTGCCACAAAGCAGCTACTGAGGATGGAAACAATAAGCTGTGCTTTTCCTAACCAGGAAAGGTAGAACGTAGTCGGCAGGATTTGAAACTGCGCGGGGAGACCCCAATGGTCTTTTCTCTAAATTTGTGGGTTGAAGCCCCACAGCTTGTCAGTTCACATTTTGCTCTTCCTACTGCAGCGGATGGCCCCGCCACTGACTAGATGCCAGGACTTTGTAGTGTCATAGCTTATCCTTTCCCCTATGTTCTACAGTATGTCTATGATTGTGAGATATATAGTTTCAACACTGAAATGTGAAGATTTACTCTACTGACGCCTGTGCTAACAGGGCAACAAATGACAACATGAAACCATATGATCAATGCAAATAAAAAACAAAAGTCGCACTACGGAAGGTTGACCACACATTTGACAAGGGCGTAGTCGGCAGGATTTGAACCTGCGCGGGGAGACCCCAATGGATTTCTAGTCCATTGCCTTAACCACTCGGCCACGACTACCTTTTGGGCACTATGTTTCTATCACGTCAATGGAGTAGGTATGGCATCAAAATATTTTCCATGGCAAAATTCTTTTTGGCTGTATTATAACAATGACATCATAATATTAACTGTCATCTCTCAGTGGCTATGCTTTGTTTCATGAAAAACAAATCACTCCTAAACATACTGGGAAGCTATCATCTTGATCTGATGATTGGAATAGGAGTCTAAAGGGCTGAGAGTCTTTTTCTAAATTTCAGAGTTCAAGCCCCACCACAGCCTGTCAATTCATGTTTTTTTTTTCCTTCTGCAATGAGTGGCCCTTTCACTGACTAGCTGCTTGGTATCAACACTGTAAACTTTCCTTTTCCCAACAAAAGTTGTCATAACATTGACATTAAAGTACAACTTGGGACATCACAACAATAGCCACACCATGCCAATAGCAGTTCTGAGCTTCCTAATAGGTACCAAAGCAATCACCGAGATCTGATCAATAGATGTAGAGTCCAAAGTGCCTAGAATCTTTATTAATGGATGATAGGTTCAAACCCAACAGGCTGTCATTTTGCTAAATGGATAAAGAGACCAAACTGCTTAGACTTTCAATCAAGGGGTCCTGGGTTTAGGGAGTGAAGCTTTCAATAAATTCTTTCCTTATCAACAGAGCGACCTCTGCCACAAAGCAGCAGCTGTGCTTTTCCTAAGCAGGAAACGTAGTCAGCAGGACTTGAACCTGCGCGGGGAGACCCCAATGGATTTCAAGTCCATCGCCTTAACCACTCGGCCACGACTACCCAACATGCCTACAAGTTCTGTCGCCTCACCAGAGAAGTTATGACATCAAAATACATTTCATGGAATTATCACTTTTGACTGTGTGACAACAATGACATCATATTATTCATTTTCATGTCTCAGTAGCAGTGCTTTGTTCAAAGAAAATCCAATCATTTGAAAACATCTAAAGACACTGTTATCTGGTTCTGATGACTGGAAAAAGATTTCAAGAGGCTTGGAAAAAGAGTCCAACAGGCTTGGAGGGTCTGTCACCTCACCAGAGTAGTTATGACATCAAAATACATTCCATAGCATGATAACTTTTGATTGTGGGACAACAATGACATCATACTATTCATTTCCATATCTCAGTAGCAGTGCTCCGAGAAAATCAAATCAATTGACACAATGTCTAAAGACACTATCATCTGGTTCTGGGGACTGCAAAAAGTGTCCAAAAGGCTTATACTCTTTTCTCTAAATTTGCAGGTTGAAGCCCCACAGCTTGTCAATTCACATTTTGCTCTTGCTACTGCAGCAGATGGCCACGCCACAACAATGACATCATACTATTCATTTCCATATCTCAGTAGCAGTTCGAGAAAATCAAATCAATTGACACAACGTCTAAAGACACTATCATCTGGTTCTGGGGACTGGAAAAAGTGTCCAAAAGGCTTATACTTTTTTCTCTAAATTTGTGGGTTGAAGCCCCACAGCTTGTCAATTCACATTTTGCTCTTCCTACTGCAGCGGATGGCCCCACCACTGACTAGATGCCAGGACTTTGTAGTGTCATAGTTTATCCTTTCCCCTATGTTCTACAGTATGTCTATGATTGTGAGATATATAGTTTCAACACTGAAATGTGAAGATTTACTCTACTGACGCCTGTGCTAACAGGGCAACAAATGACAACATGAAACCATATGATCAATGCAAATAAAAAACACAAGTCGCACTACAGAAGGTTGACCACACATTTGACAAGGGCGTAGTCGGCAGGATTTGAACCTGCACGGGGAGACCCCAATGGATTTCCAGTCAATCGCCTTAACCACTTGGCCACAACTACCTTTTGGGCACTATACTTCTATCACGTCAATGGAGTAGGTATGGCATCAAAAAATATTTTCCATGGCAAAATTATTTTTGACTGTATTATAGCAATGACATAATAATATTATCGGTCATCTCTCAGTGGCTATGCTTTGTTTCATGAAAAACAAATCACTCCTAAACATACTGGGAAGCTATCATCTTGATCTGATGATTGGAATAGGAGTCCAAAGGGCTGAGAGTCTTTTTCTAAATTTCAGAGTTCAAGCCCCACCACAGCCTGTAAATTCTTTATTTTTTTTTTTTCCTTCTGCAATGAGTGGCCCTTTCACTGACTAGCTGCTTGGTATCAACACTGTAAACTTTCCTTTTCCCAACAAAAGTTGTCATAACATTGACATTAAAGTACAACTTGGGACATCACAACAATAGCCACACCATGCCAATAGCAGTTCTGAGCTTCCTAATAGGTACCAAAGCAATCACCGAGATCTGATCAATAGATGTAGAGTCCAAAGTGCCTAGAATCTTTATTGGTGGATGATAGGTTCAAGCTCAACAGGCTGTTATTTTGCTAAATGGATAAAGAGACCAAACTGCTTAGACTTTCAATCAGGGGGTCATGGGTTTAGGGAGTGAAGCTTTTAATAAATTCTTTCCTTATCAACAGAGCAACCTCTGCCACAAAGTAGCTACTGAGGATGGATACAGTGCTTTTCCGAACCAGGAAAGGTAGAATGTAGTGGGCAGGATTTGAACCTGCGCGGGGAGACCCGAATGGATTTCAAGTCCATCGCCTTAACCACTCGGCCACAACTACCCAACATGCCTACAAGTTCTGTCGCCTCACCAGAGAAGTTATGACATCAAAATACATTTCATGGAATGATCACTTTTGACTGTGTGACAACAATAACATCATATAATTCATTTTCATGTCTCAGTAGCAGTGCTTTGTTCAAAGAAAATCCAATCATTTGAAAACATCTAAAGACACTGTCATCTGGTTCTGATAACTGGAAAAAGATTTGAACAGGCTTGGAAAAAGAGTCCAACGGGCTTGGAGGGTCTGTCGCCTCACCAGAGTAGTTATGACTAGTGTTGAGCGAACACGGACTGTATTATTCGTGTTCGTACCGAATAATTGGATTTTTGTTACCCGAACACGAACACGGACACTTTACTGTATATTCGGGTAAAAATCCGTGTTCGGTCGTTTTATTTCCGGGTTTTGCATGCTTTGGCGCTCTTTTCATGGCGGGTTTTCAACAGCCAATCAACAATCGTTTAACTGGTGTGCCTTAAGCCATCCCAGCCATGCCTGCAAATGTCTCAGTAGCTGTGATTGGCCGTCTGAAGCATGTGACCAAGGCTTTATAAGTTCGAGGCAGCCGCAGCGGCGTCATTATGCTGCTTAGATCAGGGACAGAGCACACATCAACGTGCTGGCTGCTGATTAGGGAAAGATAGGCAGGAAAAAACCATTTGTGTCCGGATAGAATTGAGGGACAGGTCGGAGTGTTTAGGCAGGGCGAGTTGTAGGCATTTTAGGGATAGAGTCTGCTGAATTATAGGGTCAGTGTGTTCTACAAACTACAATCGATATTGCTGTGTGGGGTGGGGTCTGCACTTAGTTCTCCTGATCTACGATCTCTTCTCAATCTTTGTGGGGGACAGAGTCTGCTGAATTTTAGGGAAAGTGTGTTCTACAAACTACAATTGATATTGCTGTGTGGTGTGGGATAGGAGATAGGCAGGTGTCAGTGATCCACATCCATTTTTCTGTGTGTGGGCTGCAGTGAACACAATCTTTTTGGGGTGCAGTGAACACAATCCTTTTGGAGTGCAGTGAACAAAATCTTTGTGGGGTGCAGTGAACAAAACCTTTGTGGGGGTACAGTGAACACAATCTTTGTGGGGTGCAGTGAAGACAATCCTTGTGGGGTGCAGTGAAGACAATCCTTGTGGGGTGCAGTGAACAAAATCTTTGGGGGGTACAGTGAACACAATCTTTGTGGGGTGCAGAGAAGACAATCCTTGTGGGGTGCAGTGAACAAAATCTTTGGGGGGTGCAGTGAACAAAACCTTTGTGGGGTGCAGTGAACACAACCTTTGTGGGGTACAGTGAACACAATCTTTGTGGGGTGCAGTGAACAAAACCTTTGTGGGGTACAGTGAACACAATCTTTGTGGGGTACAGTGAACACAATCTTTGTGGGGTGCAGTGAACAAAACCTTTGTGGGGTACAGTGAACACAATCTTTGTGGGGTGCAGTGAACAAAACCTTTGTGGGGTACAGTGAACACAATCTTTGTGGGGTGCAGTGAAGACAATCCTTTTGGAGTGCAGTGAACAATATCTTTGTGGGGTACAGTGAACACAATCTTTGTGGGGTGCAGTGAACAAAACCTTTGTGGGGGTACAGTGAACACAATCTTTGTGGGGTGCAGTGAAGACAATCCTTGTGGGGTGCAGTGAAGACAATCCTTGTGGGGTGCAGTGAACAAAATCTTTGGGGGGTACAGTGAACACAATCTTTGTGGGGTGCAGAGAAGACAATCCTTGTGGGGTGCAGTGAACAAAATCTTTGGGGGGTGCAGTGAACAAAACCTTTGTGGGGTGCAGTGAACACAACCTTTGTGGGGTACAGTGAACACAATCTTTGTGGGGTGCAGTGAACAAAACCTTTGTGGGGTACAGTGAACACAATCTTTGTGGGGTACAGTGAACACAATCTTTGTGGGGTGCAGTGAACAAAACCTTTGTGGGGTACAGTGAACACAATCTTTGTGGGGTGCAGTGAAGACAATCCTTTTGGAGTGCAGTGAACAATATCTTTGTGGGGTACAGTGAACACAATCTTTGTGGGGTGCAGTGAACAAAATCTTTGTGGGGTACAGTGAACACAATCTTTGTGGGGTGCAGTGAAGACAATCCTTGTGGGGTGCAGTGAAGACAATCCTTGTGGGGTGCAGTGAACAAAATCTTTGGGGGATACAGTGAACACAATCTTTGTGGGGTGCAGTGAACAAAACCTTTGTGGGGTACAGTGAACACAATCTTTGTGGGGTGCAGTGAACAAAACCTTTTGTGGGGTACAGTGAACACAATCTTTGTGGGGTGCAGTGAACACAATCTTTGTGGGGTGCAGTGAACAAAACCTTTGTGGGGTGCAGTGAACACAACCTTTGTGGGGTACAGTGAACACAATCTTTGTGGGGTGCAGTGAACAAAACCTTTGTGGGGTACAGTGAACACAATCTTTGTGGGGTACAGTGAACACAATCTTTGTGGGGTGCAGTGAACAAAACCTTTGTGGGGTACAGTGAACACAATCTTTGCGGGGTGCAGTGAACAAAACCTTTGTGGGGTACAGTGAACACAATCTTTGTGGGGTGCAGTGAAGACAATCCTTTTGGAGTGCAGTGAACAAAATCTTTGTGGGGTACAGTGAACACAATCTTTGTGGGGTGCAGTGAACAAAATCTTTGTGGGGTACAGTGAACACAATCTTTGTAGGGTGCAGTGAAGACAATCCTTGTGGGGTGCAGTGAAGACAATCCTTGTGGGGTGCAGTGAACAAAATCTTTGGGGGGTACAGTGAACACAATCTTTGTGGGGTGCAGTGAACACAATCTTTGTGGGGTGCAGTGAAGACAATCCTTTTGGAGTGCAGTGAACACAATCTTTGTGGGGTACAGTGAACACAATCTTTGTGGGGTGCAGTGAAGACAATCCTTGTGGGGTGCAGTGAAGACAATCCTTGTGGGGTGCAGTGAACAAAATCTTTGGGGGGTACAGTGAACACAATCTTTGTGGGGTGCAGTGAACAAAACCTTTGTGGGGTACAGTGAACACAATCTTTGTGGGGTGCAGTGAAGACAATCCTTTTGGAGTGCAGTGAACACAATCTTTGTGGGGTACAGTGAACACAATCTTTGTGGGGTGCAGTGAACAAAACCTTTGTATGGTGCAGTGAACAAAACCTTTGTGGGGTACAGTGAACACAATCTTTGTGGGGTGCAGTGAACACAATCTTTGTGGGGTGCAGTGAACACAACCTTTGTGGGGTACAGTGAACACAATCTTTGTGGGGTGCAGTGAACAAAACCTTTGTGGGGTACAGTGAACACAATCTTTGTGGGGTACAGTGAACACAATCTTTGTGGGGTGCAGTGAACAAAACCTTTGTGGGGTACAGTGAACACAATCTTTGTGGGGTGCAGTGAACAAAACCTTTGTGGGGTACAGTGAACACAATCTTTGTGGGGTGCAGAGAAGACAATCCTTTTGGGGTGCAGTGAACACAATCTTTGTGGGGTACAGTGAACACAATCTTTGTGGGGTGCAGTGAACACAATCTTTGTGGGGTGCAGTGAACAAAACCTTTGTGGGGTGCAGTGAACACAATCTTTGTGGGGTGCAGTGAAGACAATCCTTGTGGGGTGCAGTGAAGACAAACAATCCTTGTGGGGTTCAGTGAACAAAATCTTTGGGGGGTACAGTGAACACAATCTTTGTGGGGTGCAGTGAACAAAACCTTTGTGGGGTACAGTGAACACAATCTTTGTGGGGTGCAGTGAACAAAACCTTTGTGGGGTACAGTGAACACAATCTTTGTGGGGTGCAGTGAAGACAATCCATTTGGAGTGCAGTGAACACAATCTTTGTGGGGTACAGTGAACAAAACCTTTGTGGGGTACAGTGAACACAATCTTTGTGGAGTGCAGAGAAGACAATCCTTTTGGGGTGCAGTGAACACAATCTTTGTGGGGTACAGTGAACACAATCTTTGTGTGGTGCAGTGAACAAAACCTTTGTGGGGTACAGTGAACACAATCTTTGTGGGGTGCAGTGAACAAAACCTTTGTGGGGTACAGTGAACACAATCTTTGTGGGGTACAGTGAACACAATCTTTGTGGGGTACAGTGAACACAATCTCATACTTCTGAAGCTTTGAGGGTGCTGCCTGTTCTATACTCCTCCTCCTCCTCCTCATCCATCCTTTTAGGTGTACAAACAATAGTAATTGGGGCCTAGTGTGCTTCTGTACGTGTGAAAAACATACACTTTTTTTGATCATATTTCCTATTCCGTTATTCAATAAAAACCTTTGGGGCTCAATTAAATTGCGGAATAGTCTGTGTCGGTACGTGTGAGATCCACCTTTCCAAGTTTTTGGGGTTCATCTCATACTTCTGAAGCTTTGAGGGTGCTGCCTGTTCTATACTCCTCCTCCTCCTCCTCCTCCTCATCCATCCTTTTAGGTGTACAAACAATAGTAATTGGGGCCTAGTGTGCTTCTGTACGTGTGAAAAACATACACTTTTTTTTGATCATATTTCCTATTCCGCTATTCAATAAAAACCTTTGGGGCTCAATTAAATTGCGGAATAGTCTGTGTCGGTACGTGTGAGATCCACCTTTCCAAGTTTTTGGGGTTCATCTCATACTTCTGAAGCTTTGAGGGTGCTGCCTGTTCTATACTCCTCCTCTTCCTCATCCATCCTTTTAGGTGTACAAACAATAGTAATTGGGGCCTAGTGTGCTTCTGTACGTGTGAAAAACATACACTTTTTTTTGATCATATTTCCTATTCCGCTATTCAATAAAAACCTTTGTGGCTCAATTAAATTGCGGAATAGTCTGTGTCGGTACGTGTGAGATCCACCTTTCCAAGTTTTTGGGGTTCATCTCATACTTCTGAAGCTTTGAGGGTGCTGCCTGTTCTATACTCCTCCTCCTCCTCTTCCTCATCCATCCTTTTAGGTGTACAAACAATAGTAATTGGGGCCTAGTGTGCTTCTGTACGTGTGAAAAACATACACTTTTTTTTATCATATTTCCTATTCCGCTATTCAATAAAAACCTTTGGGGCTCAATTAAATTGCGGAATAGTCTGTGTCGGTACGTGTGAGATCCACCTTTCCAAGTTTTTGGGGTTCATCTCATACTTCTGAAGCTTTGAGGGTGCTGCCTGTTCTATACTCCTCCTCCTCCTCCTCCTCCTCATCCATCCTTTTAGGTGTACAAACAATAGTAATTGGGGCCTAGTGTGCTTCTGTACGTGTGAAAAACATACACTTTTTTTTGATCATATTTCCTATTCCGCTATTCAATAAAAACCTTTGGGGCTCAATTAAATTGCGGAATAGTCTGTGTCGGTACGTGTGAGATCCACCTTTCCAAGTTTTTGGGGTTCATCTCATACTTCTGAAGCTTTGAGGGTGCTGCCTGTTCTATACTCCTCCTCTTCCTCATCCATCCTTTTAGGTGTACAAACAATAGTAATTGGGGCCTAGTGTGCTTCTGTACGTGTGAAAAACATACACTTTTTTTTTATCATATTTCCTATTCCGCTATTCAATAAAAACCTTTGTGGCTCAATTAAATTGCGGAATAGTCTGTGTCGGTACGTGTGAGATCCACCTTTCCAAGTTTTTGGGGTTCATCTCATACTTCTGAAGATTTGAGGGTGCTGCCTGTTCCATACTCCTCTTCCTCATCCTCCCTTTAGGGTAGGAAAAAATTTAATCGGGCCTAGTCTGTGTTTGTACGTGTGAGATACACAGTTTTTTATCCTATTCCGCTATTCAATAGTGGAGTTTCAGCTGCAGCACGCACGCGTGAGTCGCTCTGCGGAACAGCACCACTTCACCACCAATAACTGGGCCTCCATGCGAGACCTGTGTGCCTTGTTGCGCTGTTTTGAGTACTCCACCAACATGGCCAGTGGCAATGACGCCGTTCTCAGCTTAACTATCCCACTTCTATGCCTCCTTGAAAAAACAATTCGGGCGATGATGGAAGAGGATGTGGCACAGGATGAGGAGGAGGAGGAGGAGGATGAAGAGGTAACATTTCAAAGGCTTTCAGGGCAGTCATTCGCAAGGGGCTCCGAGGGTGGGTTCCTGCACACACAAACGCCAGGGACACAATTGTCCAGCAGGGGCACAGTTCTGGAGGATGAGGAGGATGAGGAGGAGGAGGAGCTGGAGGAGGAGATGGAACCATGTTCACAGCAGGGTGGCACCCAGGCCAGCTCATGGCCATCACTGGTGCGTGGCTGGGGGGATACAGAGGACACGGACGATACACCTCCCACAGAGGACAGCCTTTCGTCGCCTCTGGGCAGCCTGGCACACATGAGCGATTACATGCTGCAGTGTCTCCACAACGACCGCCAAGTTGCCCACATTCTAACTTGTGCTGATTACTGGGTGGCCACGCTGCTGGATCCCCGTTACAAGGACAACGTACCGTCCTTAATTCACTCACTGGAGCGCGATCGCAAGATGCGCGAGTACAAGCGCACGCTGGTAGACGCGATGCTGCTGGCATTCCCATCTGACAGCGGGGCCACAGTGAAAGCACAAGGCAGAGGAGGAGGAGGAGGAGGTCGCCAACTCAACCAGGGCACCACCAGCACCTCAGAAGGCAGGGTTAGCATGGCCGAAATGTGGAAAAGCTTTGTCAGCACGCCACAACAAACAGCAGCACCAGCAGCTCAGATGGAACGTCTTAGCAGGAGGCAGCATTTTACCAACATGGTGGAGCAGTATGTGTGCACACGCCTACATGTAGTGAATGAGGGGTCTGCCCCCTTCAACTTCTGGGTCTCCAAATTGGGCACATGGCCTGAGCTTGCCCTTTACGCCTTGGAGGTGCTGGCGTGCCCTGCAGACAGTGTAATATCTGAACGGGTATTTAGCACGCCTGGGGGTGTTATAACAGACAAGCGCAGCCGCCTGTCCAGAGACAATGTGGACAAGCTCACGTTCATTAAAATGAACCAGGCATGGATCCCACGGGACTTTTCCGTACCTTGTGCAGAATAGCAATGGATACCGACCTTACCCAGCCATTGTTCCATTTTTGCTCTTTCTCACTCTTTTGGGGTGTACCCTCATTTAAAATTTGTGAAAAGAAGCAGTGTTGGCTACCTCGTCCTCCTCCTCAGGGCCAGATTAACGTAGGGGCTATTGGAGCTGCAGCTCCATGCAGGCCTCTACCTTTTATATAGGCCCCGGGTTGACCATATTCACTGTGACCGCTCTTCTGTCACTTGTAAACACAGAAGTCTGGCTTCTATGCTCGCTTCCCCAGGCAGCACCCTCAGAACCTCCCCACACAGCGCGAAGGCCGGACAAGGAGGGACAGTTGCCGATGCATGGATGTGTTTATGGGCTTCAGAGACAGCATCCCATGTTGAATTTTGCATGCATGGCTGCACCCTTCCTCCTCTGGGTGCATGCCAAGGCACGGCCCTTAAGGCCCTTCAAAATCCTCAGCACCAAGACCATGATGCTCTTAATCCGGCCCTGGTCCTCCTCCACCGCCGCTTCCACCTACACCGCCCATAGGTGTGCGCAGCCTATTGCATTAGGGTGTGCACCCCAAAGTTGAAATACACATGCATGTGTTTGCCTACATGTACATGGCCCCGATACATTACTCTCCCTGCTGGCAAAGAGAAATAGAGCAGAGCAGGTGCGAGGGAGATCTTTCCCATCTCCTCACAGGCAAACAGAGCGATAATGCTATGTGCCCTAGGTGATTAGGGTGTGCCCAGGTACACCAGGCACATCCTGTGCGCACGCCTATGACACCGCCACATTCACCACCACCTCAACCTCCCTCCTACTCCATATGGGCCTCGTCCTTCAGAGATGAAGAACATTGTTTTATTTTTCTGTTTTTTTTGTTGTTTTAAGTTATTTCCCTATCCACATTTGTTTGCAGAGCACTTGCCATGCTCTTAACTACGTTTTGCTGCCATTTGCAGCACTCTAGCCCTTTCCATTGGTGTTTTAGAGCCATTTTAGTGCCTTAAAGTTCGGGTCCCCATTGACTTCAATGGGGTTCGGTGTCCGGGAAAAGTTCGGTAAAAGTCCGGGACACGGACCCGGACTTTTTTTTAAAGTTCGGCCGAACCCGTCGAACACGGACATCTAGGTGTCCGCTCAACCCTAGTTATGACATCAAAATGCATTCCATAGCATGATCACTTTTGATTGTGGGACAACAATGACATCATACTATTCATTTCCATATCTCAGTAGCAGTGCTCCGAGAAAATCAAATAAATTGACACAACGTCTAAAGACACTATCATCTGGTTCTGGGGACTGGAAAAAGTGTCCAAAAGGCTTATACTCTTTTCTCTAAATTTGTGGGTTGAAGCCCCACAGCTTGTCAATTCACATTTTGCTCTTCCTACTGCAGCGGATGGCCCCACCACTGACTAGATGCCAGGACTTTGTAGTGTCATAGTTTATCCTTTCCCCTATGTTCTACAGTATGTCTATGATTGTGAGATATATACTTTCAACACTGAAATGTGAAGATTTACTCTACTGACGACTGTGCTAACAGGGCAACAAATGACAACATGAAACCATATGATAAATGCAAATAAAAAACATAAGTCGCACTACGGAAGGTTGACCACACATTTGACAAGGGCGTAGTCGGCAGAAATTGAACCTGTGCGGGGAGACCCCAATGGATTTCTAGTCCATCGCCTTAACCACTCGGCCACGACTACCTTTTGGGCACTTTACTTCTATCACGTCAGTGGAGTAGGTATGGCATCAAAATATTTTCCATGGCAAAATTATTTTTGACTGTATTATAGCAATGACATCATAATATTAACGGTCATCTCTCAGTGGCTATGCTTTGTTTCATGAAAAACAAATCACTCCTAAACATACTGGGAAGCTATCATCTTGATCTGATGATTGGAATAGGAGTCCAAAGGGCTGAGAGTCTTTTTCTAAATTTCAGAGTTCAAGCCCTACCACAGCCTGTCAATTCATGTTTTTTTTTTTCCTTCTGCAATGAGTGGCCCTTTCACTGACTAGCTGCTTGGTATCAACACTTTAAACTTTCCTTTTCCCAACAAAAGTTGTCATAACATTGACATTAAAGTACAACTTGGGACATCACAACAATAGCCACACCATGCCAATAGCAGTTCTGAGCTTCCTAATAGGTACCAAAGCAATCACCGAGATCTGATCAATGGATGTAGAGTCCAAAGTGCCTAGAATCTTTATTGGTGGATGATAGGATCAAGCCCAACAGGCTGTCATTTTGCTAAATGGATAAAGAGACCAAACTGCTTTGACTTTCAATCAAGGGGTCATGGGTTTAGGTGAGAAGCTTTCAATAAATTCTTTCCTTATCAACAGGGTGACCTCTGCCACAAAGCAGAAACTGAGGATGGAAACAGTAAGCAGCGCTTTCCCTTACCAGGAAAAGTAGAACGTAGTCGGCAGGATTTGAACCTGCGCGAGGAGACCCCAATGGATTTCAAGTCCATCTCCTTAAACACTCGGCCACGACTACCCAACATGCCTACAAGTTCTGTCGCCTCACCAGAGAAGTTATGACATCAAAATACATTTCCTGGAATGATCACTTTTGACTGTGTGACAACAATGATATCATATTATTCATTTTCATGTCTCAGTAGCAGTGCTTTGTTCAAAGAAAATCCAATCATTTGAAAACATCTAAAGACACTGTCATCTGGTTCTGATGACTGGAAAAAGATTTCAACAGGCTTGGAAAAAGAGTCCAACAGGCTTGGAGGGTCTGTCGCCTCACCAGAGTAGTTATGACATCAAAATACATTCCATAGCATGACCCCTTTTGATTGTGGGACAACAATGACATCATACTATTCATTTCCATATCTCAGTAGCAGTGCTCCGAGAAAATCAAATCAATTGACAACGTTTAAAGACACTATCATCTGGTTCTGGGGACTGTAAAAAGTGTCCAAAAGGCTTATACTCTTTTTCTCTAAATTTGTAGGTTGAAGCCCCACAGCTTGTCAGTTCACATTTTGCTCTTCCTACTGCAGCGGATGGCCCCACCACTGACTAGATGCCAGGACTTTGTAGTGTCATAGTTTATCCTTTCTTCTATGTTCTACAGTATGTCTATGATTGTGAGATATATAGTTTCAACACTGAAATGTGAAGATTTACTCTACTGACGCCTGTGCTAACAGGGCAACAAATGACAACATGAAACCATATGATCAATGCAAATAAAAAACACAAGTCGCACTACGGAAGGTTGACCACACATTTGACAAGGGCGTAGTCGGCAGGATTTGAACCTGCGCGGGGAGACCCCAATGCATTTCTAGTCCATCGCCTTAACCACTCGGCCACGACTACCTTTTGGGCACTATAAATCTATCACGTCAATAGAGTAGGTATGGCATCAAAATATTTTCCATGGCAAAATTCTTTTTGACTGTATTATAGCAATGACATCATAATTAGTGTTGAGCGAACACGGACTGTATTATTCGTGTTCGTACCGAATAACTGGATTTTTTGTACCCGAACACGGACACGGACACTTTACTGTATGTTCGGGTAAAAATCCGTGTTCGGTCGTTTTATTTCCGGGTTTTGCATGCTTTGGCGCTCTTTTCATGGCGGGCTTTCAACAGCCAATCAACAATCGTTTAACTGGTGTGCCTTAAGCCATCCCAGCCATGCCTGCAAATGTCTCAGTAGCTGTGATTGGCCGTCTGAAGCATGTGACCAAGTCTTTATAAGTTCGAGGCAGCCGCAGCGGCGTCATTATGCTGCTTAGATTCAGGGACAGAGCACACATCAACGTGCTGGCTGCTGATTAGGGAAAGATAGGCAGGAAAAAACCATTTGTGTCCGGATAGAATTGAGGGACAGGTCGGAGTGTTTAGGCAGGGCGAGTTGTAGGCATTTTAGGGATAGAGTCTGCTGAATTATAGGGTCAGTGTCTTCTACAAACTACAATCGATATTGCTGTGTGGGGGGTGGGGTCTGCACTCAATCCTGATCTACGATCTCTTCTCAATCCTGTTAGGGACAGAGTCTGCTGAATTTTAGGGAAACTGTGTTCTACAAACTACAATCGATATTGCTGTGTGGTGTGGGATTGGAGATAGGCAGGTGTCAGTGATCCACATCCATTTTTCTGTGTGTGAGCTGCAGTGAACACAATCTTTTTGGGCTGCAGTGAACACAATCTTTTTGGGCTGCAGTGAACACAATCTTTTTGGGCTGCAGTGAACACAATCTTTTTGGGCTGCAGTGAACACAATCTTTTTGGGGTGCAGTGAACAAAATCTTTTTGGGGTGCAGTGAACACAATCCTTTTTGGTGTGCAGTGAACACAATCTTTGTGGGGTGCAGTGAACAAAATCCTTTGTGGGGTGCAGTGAACACAATCTTTTTGGGGTGCAGTGAACAAAATCCTTTTTGGGGTGCAGTGAACAACATCCTTTTTGGGGTGCAGTGAACACAATCTTTTTGGGGTGCAGTGAACAAAATCCTTTGTGGGGTGCAGTGAACACAATCTTTTTGGGGTGGAGTGAACAACATCCTTTTTGGGGTGCAGTGAACAAAATCCTTTTTGGGGTGCAGTGAACACAATCTTTTTGGGGTGCAGTGAACACAATCTTTGTGGGGTGCAGTGAACACAATCTTTTTGGGGTGGAGTGAACAACATCCTTTTTGGGGTGCAGTGAACAACATCCTTTTTGGGGTGCAGTGAACACAATCTTTTTGGGGTGCAGTGAACACAATCTTTGTGGGGTACAGTGAACAGAATCTTTGTGGGGTGCAGTGAACACAATCTTTGGGGGGTACAGTGAACACAATCTTTGTGAGGTGCAGTGAACACAATCTTTGTGGGGTGCAGTGAACACAATCATTGTGGGGTGCAGTGAACTCAATCTTTGTGGGGTACAGTGAACACAATCTCATACTTCTGAAGGTTTGAGGGTGCTGCCTGTTCCATACTCCCCCTACTCCTCATCTAGCCTTTTAGGGGTACAAACAATAGTAATTGGGGCCTAGTGTGGTTGTGTACGTGTGATATACATACACTTTTTTGGGATCATATTTTCTATTCCGCTATTTAATCAAAAACCTTTGGGGATCAGTTAAATTGGGGGATAGTCTGTGTTGGTACGTGTGAGAGAGATCCACCTTTCCAAGTTGTTGGGGTTCATCTCATACTTCTGAAGGTTTGAGGGTGCTGCCTGTTCCATACTCCCCCTACTCCTAGCCTTTTAGGGGTACAAACAATAGTAATTGGGGCCTAGTGTGGTTGTGTACGTGTGATATACATACACTTTTTTGGGATCATATTTTCTATTCCGCTATTTAATCAAAAACCTTTGGGGATCAGTTAAATTGGGGGATAGTCTGTGTTGGTACGTGTGAGAGAGATCCACCTTTCCAAGTTGTTGGGGTTCATCTCATACTTCTGAAGGTTTGAGGGTGCTGCCTGTTCCATACTCCCCCCTACTCCTAGCCTTTTAGGGGTACAAACAATAGTAATTGGGGCCTAGTGTGGTTGTGTACGTGTGATATACATACACTTTTTTGGGATCATATTTTCTATTCCGCTATTTAATCAAAAACCTTTGGGGATCAGTTAAATTGGGGGATAGTCTGTGTTGGTACGTGTGAGAGAGATCCACCTTTCCAAGTTGTTGGGGTTCATCTCATACTTCTGAAGGTTTGAGGGTGCTGCCTGTTCCATACTCCCCCTACTCCTAGCCTTTTAGGGGTACAAACAATAGTAATTGGGGCCTAGTGTGGTTGTGTACGTGTGATATACATACACTTTTTTGGGATCATATTTTCTATTCCGCTATTTAATCAAAAACCTTTGGGGATCAGTTAAATTGGGGGATAGTCTGTGTTGGTACGTGTGAGAGAGATCCACCTTTTCAAGTTGTTGGGGTTCATCTCATACTTCTGAAGGTTTGAGGGTGCTGCCTGTTCCATACTCCCCCTACTCCTAGCCTTTTAGGGGTACAAACAATAGTAATTGGGGCCTAGTGTGGTTGTGTACGTGTGATATACATACACTTTTTTGGGATCATATTTTCTATTCCGCTATTTAATCAAAAACCTTTGGGGATCAGTTAAATTGGGGGATAGTCTGTGTTGGTACGTGTGAGAGAGATCCACCTTTCCAAGTTGTTGGGGTTCATCTCATACTTCTGAAGGTTTGAGGGTGCTGCCTGTTCCATACTCCCCCTACTCCTAGCCTTTTAGGGGTACAAACAATAGTAATTGGGGCCTAGTGTGGTTGTGTACGTGTGATATACATACACTTTTTTGGGATCATATTTTCTATTCCGCTATTTAATCAAAAACCTTTGGGGATCAGTTAAATTGGGGGATAGTCTGTGTTGGTACGTGTGAGAGAGATCCACCTTTCCAAGTTGTTGGGGTTCATCTCATACTTCTGAAGGTTTGAGGGTGCTGCCTGTTCCATACTCCCCCTACTCCTAGCCTTTTAGGGGTACAAACAATAGTAATTGGGGCCTAGTGTGGTTGTGTACGTGTGATATACATACACTTTTTTGGGATCATATTTTCTATTCCGCTATTTAATCAAAAACCTTTGGGGATCAGTTAAATTGGGGGATAGTCTGTGTTGGTACGTGTGAGAGAGATCCACCTTTCCAAGTTGTTGGGGTTCATCTCATACTTCTGAAGGTTTGAGGGTGCTGCCTGTTCCATACTCCCCCTACTCCTAGCCTTTTAGGGGTACAAACAATAGTAATTGGGGCCTAGTGTGGTTGTGTACGTGTGATATACATACACTTTTTTGGGATCATATTTTCTATTCCGCTATTTAATCAAAAACCTTTGGGGATCAGTTAAATTGGGGGATAGTCTGTGTTGGTACGTGTGAGAGAGATCCACCTTTCCAAGTTGTTGGGGTTCATCTCATACTTCTGAAGGTTTGAGGGTGCTGCCTGTTCCATACTCCCCCTACTCCTAGCCTTTTAGGGGTACAAACAATAGTAATTGGGGCCTAGTGTGGTTGTGTACGTGTGATATACATACACTTTTTTGGGATCATATTTTCTATTCCGCTATTTAATCAAAAACCTTTGGGGATCAGTTAAATTGGGGGATAGTCTGTGTTGGTACGTGTGAGAGAGATCCACCTTTCCAAGTTGTTGGGGTTCATCTCATACTTCTGAAGGTTTGAGGGTGCTGCCTGTTCCATACTCCCCCTACTCCTAGCCTTTTAGGGGTACAAACAATAGTAATTGGGGCCTAGTGTGGTTGTGTACGTGTGATATACATACACTTTTTTGGGATCATATTTTCTATTCCGCTATTTAATCAAAAACCTTTGGGGATCAGTTAAATTGGGGGATAGTCTGTGTTGGTACGTGTGAGAGAGATCCACCTTTCCAAGTTGTTGGGGTTCATCTCATACTTCTGAAGGTTTGAGGGTGCTGCCTGTTCCATACTCCCCCTACTCCTAGCCTTTTAGGGGTACAAACAATAGTAATTGGGGCCTAGTGTGGTTGTGTACGTGTGATATACATACACTTTTTTGGGATCATATTTTCTATTCCGCTATTTAATCAAAAACCTTTGGGGATCAGTTAAATTGGGGGATAGTCTGTGTTGGTACGTGTGAGAGAGATCCACCTTTCCAAGTTGTTGGGGTTCATCTCATACTTCTGAAGGTTTGAGGGTGCTGCCTGTTCCATACTCCCCCTACTCCTAGCCTTTTAGGGGTACAAACAATAGTAATTGGGGCCTAGTGTGGTTGTGTACGTGTGATATACATACACTTTTTTGGGATCATATTTTCTATTCCGCTATTTAATCAAAAACCTTTGGGGATCAGTTAAATTGGGGGATAGTCTGTGTTGGTACGTGTGAGAGAGATCCACCTTTCCAAGTTGTTGGGGTTCATCTCATACTTCTGAAGGTTTGAGGGTGCTGCCTGTTCCATACTCCCCCTACTCCTAGCCTTTTAGGGGTACAAACAATAGTAATTGGGGCCTAGTGTGGTTGTGTACGTGTGATATACATACACTTTTTTGGGATCATATTTTCTATTCCGCTATTTAATCAAAAACCTTTGGGGATCAGTTAAATTGGGGGATAGTCTGTGTTGGTACGTGTGAGAGAGATCCACCTTTCCAAGTTGTTGGGGTTCATCTCATACTTCTGAAGGTTTGAGGGTGCTGCCTGTTCCATACTCCCCCTACTCCTAGCCTTTTAGGGGTACAAACAATAGTAATTGGGGCCTAGTGTGGTTGTGTACGTGTGATATACATACACTTTTTTGGGATCATATTTTCTATTCCGCTATTTAATCAAAAACCTTTGGGGATCAGTTAAATTGGGGGATAGTCTGTGTTGGTACGTGTGAGAGAGATCCACCTTTCCAAGTTGTTGGGGTTCATCTCATACTTCTGAAGGTTTGAGGGTGCTGCCTGTTCCATACTCCCCCTACTCCTAGCCTTTTAGGGGTACAAACAATAGTAATTGGGGCCTAGTGTGGTTGTGTACGTGTGATATACATACACTTTTTTGGGATCATATTTTCTATTCCGCTATTTAATCAAAAACCTTTGGGGATCAGTTAAATTGGGGGATAGTCTGTGTTGGTACGTGTGAGAGAGATCCACCTTTCCAAGTTGTTGGGGTTCATCTCATACTTCTGAAGGTTTGAGGGTGCTGCCTGTTCCATACTCCCCCTACTCCTAGCCTTTTAGGGGTACAAACAATAGTAATTGGGGCCTAGTGTGGTTGTGTACGTGTGATATACATACACTTTTTTGGGATCATATTTTCTATTCCGCTATTTAATCAAAAACCTTTGGGGATCAGTTAAATTGGGGGATAGTCTGTGTTGGTACGTGTGAGAGAGATCCACCTTTCCAAGTTGTTGGGGTTCATCTCATACTTCTGAAGGTTTGAGGGTGCTGCCTGTTCCATACTCCCCCTACTCCTCATCTAGCCTTTTAGGGGTACAAACAATAGTAATTGGGGCCTAGTGTGGTTGTGTACGTGCGAGATACATACACTTTTTTTGATCATATTTCCTATTCCACTATTCAATAAAAACCTTTGAGGATCAATTGAATTGCGGGATAGTCTGTGTCGGTACGTGTGAGAGAGATCCACCTTTCCAAGTTGTTGGGGTTCATCTCATACTTCTGAAGGTTTGAGGGTGCTGCCTGTTCCATACTCCCCCTACTCCTCATCTAGCCTTTTAGGGGTACAAACAATAGTAATTGGGGCCTAGTGTGGTTGTGTACGTGTGATATACATACACTTTTTTTGGATCATATTTTCTATTCCGCTATTCAATAAAAACCTTTCTAGGGCAAGATCTTAAATTACAGAAATATGAGGAGACCGTCAAATAAGGGCCGTGGCCTGGGTCGTGGTGCTGCTGGTAGAGCTCCTGTTGCAAGGAGAGGACATGGTCGATCTGTGCCAGCTACACGCACAAGTGAAACACCTTCCTCAAGTGTGAGTAGGCGACAGAACCTGCATCAGTATTTGGTAGGGCATCAAACGCCCCTAGAAGTGATGAGGCCAGAACAAGTTGAGGCGATAGTAGATTGGTTTGCTGCTGACAGTGCCTCCAGTTCCTTCACATTGTCTCCCACCCAGTCTACTGCAGAAAGGTCAGAGTTGGCACCTGCAGCCAATGTCCAACCGTCTTTCACCTCACCCCCTTGCAAATCAGGCCAGCAGTCTGAGCCCCAAGCCATACAGCAGTCTCTTATTCTTTTTGAGGACTCTGTCAGCAGGGTTTCCCAGGGCCATCCACCTAGCCCTGCCCCAGAAGTGGAAGAGATTGAGTGCAGCGATGCCCAACCACTTATTTCTCAAGATGAGTACATGCAAGGATCATCGCAGCACGTCTCCGATGATGACGAAACGCAGGTGCCAACTGCTGCGGCGTTCAGCATTGTGGAGACCGACAAGGAGGGCAGGGGTGAAGACTGGGTGGAAGATGATGTGGAGGACGATGAGGTCCTCGACCCCACATGGAATGAACGTCATGCAGGTGACCTGAGTAGTTTGGAGGAAGAGGCGGTGGTCGCACAGAGCCACCAGCACAGCAGAAGAGGGAGCAGGGTGCAGAAGCGGAGCGGCCGTGCCCTAGACACTACGCCCGCTACTGCCCAACGCAGCAAGGGAACGAGCGCACCAAAGTCAGCTCAAAGGAGTTCTCTAGCGTGGAAGTTCTTTAGAAAATGTGCTGATGACAGGACACGAGTGGTTTGCACCCTGTGCAATCAGAGCTTGAAGCGAGGCATGAACCTTCTCAACCTGAGCACAACCTGCATGATCAGGCATCTAAGTGCAAAGCACGAGCTGCAGTGGAGTACACACCTTCAAAACCAAGAAACGTCTCTGGCTCATCCTGCTTCCTCTTCTGCTGCAGTCTCGGCCGCTCCAGCCACATCTGTAGTGATACCGGCACCTGCCACCCCGCAAACAGACGATCTGTCAGCAACACCACCACCTGGGTCACCAACAACCATCTCCACAATGTCCCGTGGAAGCGTTCAGCTTTCCATCTCCCAAACACTTGAGAGGAAGAGGAAGTACCCCCCTACCCACCCGCGATCCCTGGCCCTGAATGCCAGCATTTCAAAATTATTGGCCTTTGAAATGCTGTCATTCCGTCTGGTGGAGACGCACAGTTTTAAAAACCTTATGTCGGTGGCTGTCCCACAGTACGTCGTGCCCAGCCGCCACTACTTTTCCAGGCAAGCCATCCCTTCCCTGCACAACCAAGTGGGGGAAAATATCAGGTGTGCACTGCGCAACGCCATCTGTGCCAAGGTCCACCTAACTACGGATACGTGGACCAGTAAGCACGGTCAGGGGCGTTATATCTCCCTAACGGCACACTGGGTAAATGCAGTGGCGGATGGGCCTGAGGCGGATAGCAATTTGGCGCATGTCCTTCCACCACCGAGGATTGCAGGGCGCTTCAGTTTGCCTCCTGTTCGTAACTCCTCCTACTCCGCTTCCTCATCCTCTACCGCCTCCTCATCCGGACAGCGTAACACCTTCACCACCAACTTCAGCACGGCCAGGGGTAAACGACAGCAGGCAGTTTTACAACTTGCCTGTTTGGGGGACAAACCACACACCGCGCAGGAGTTGTGGAGGAGCATGGAACAGCAGACAAATGAGTGGTTGCTGCCAGCGAGCCTCAAGCCCGGCCTGGTGGTGTGTGATAACGGGCGAAATCTCATAGCAGCTCTGGGCCTAGCCGGTTTGACGCACATCCCTTGCCTGGCGCATGTGCTGAATTTGGTGGTGCAGAGGTTCCTTAAAAACTACCCCGATATGTCAGAGCTGCTGCAGAAAGTGCGGGCCGTTTGTGCGCACTTTCGGCGTTCTCACCCTGCTGCTGCTCGCCTGGCAGCGCTGCAGCGTAACTTCGGCCTTCCCGCTCACCGCCTCATATGTGACGTGCCCACAAGGTGGAACTCCACCTTGCACATGCTGGAAAGACTGTGCGAGCAGCAGCAGGCCATAGTGGAGTTTCAGCTGCAGCACGCACGCGTGAGTCGCTCTGCGGAACAGCACCACTTCACCACCAATAACTGGGCCTCCATGCGAGACCTGTGTGCCTTGTTGCGCTGTTTTGAGTACTCCACCAACATGGCCAGTGGCAATGACGCCGTTCTCAGCTTAACTATCCCACTTCTATGCCTCCTTGAAAAAACAATTCGGGCGATGATGGAAGAGGATGTGGCACAGGATGAGGAGGAGGAGGAGGATGAAGAGGTAACATTTCCAAGGCTTTCAGGGCAGTCATTCGCAAGGGGCTCCGAGGGTGGGTTCCTGCACACGCAAACGCCAGGGACGCAATTGTCCAGCAGGGGCACAGTTCTGGAGGATGAGGAGGATGAGGAGGAGGAGGAGCTGGAGGAGGAGATGGAACCATGTTCACAGCAGGGTGGCACCCAGGCCAGCTCATGGCCATCACTGGTGCGTGGCTGGGGGGATACAGAGGACACGGACGATACACCTCCCACAGAGGACAGCCTTTCGTCGCCTCTGGGCAGCCTGGCACACATGAGCGATTACATGCTGCAGTGTCTCCACAACGACCGCCGAGTTGCCCACATTCTAACTTGTGCTGATTACTGGGTGGCCACGCTGCTGGATCCCCGTTACAAGGACAACGTACCGTCCTTAATTCACTCACTGGAGCGCGATCGCAAGATGCGCGAGTACAAGCGCACGCTGGTAGACGCCATGCTGCTGGCATTCCCATCTGACAGCGGGGCCACAGTGGAAGCACAAGGCAGAGGAGGAGGAGGAGGAGGTCGCCAACGCAACCAGGGCACCGCCAGCACCTCAGAAGGCAGGGTTAGCATGGCCGAAATGTGGAAAAGCTTTGTCAGCACGCCACAACAAACAGCAGCACCAGCAGCTCAGATGGAACGTCTTAGCAGGAGGCAGCATTTTACCAACATGGTGGAGCAGTATGTGTGCACACGCCTACATGTAGTGAATGACGGGTCTGCCCCCTTCAACTTCTGGGTCTCCAAATTGGGCACATGGCCTGAGCTTGCCCTTTACGCCTTGGAGGTGCTGGCGTGCCCTGCAGCCAGTGTATTATCTGAACGGGTATTTAGCACGGCTGGGGGCGTTATAACAGACAAGCGCAGCCGCCTGTCCAGAGACAATGTGGACAAGCTCACGTTCATTAAAATGAACCAGGCATGGATCCCACGGGACTTTTCCGTACCTTATGCAGAATAGCAATGGATACCGACCTTACCCACCCATTGTTCCATTTTTGCTCTTTCTCACTCTTTTGGGGTGTACCCTCATTTAAAATTTTTGAAAAGAAGCAGTGTTGGCTACCTCGTCCTCCTCCTCAGGGCCAGATTAATGTAGGGGCTATTGGAGCTGCAGCTCCAGGCCCCTACCTTTTATATAGGCCCCGGGTTGGCCATATTCACTGTTACCGCTCTTCTGTCACTTGTAAACACAGAAGTCTGGCTTCTATGCTCGCTTCCCCAGGCAGCACCCTCAGAACCTCCCCACACAGCGTGAAGGCCGGACAAGGAGGGACAGTTGGCGATGCATGGATGTGTTTATGGGCTTCAGAGACAGCATCCCATGTTGAATTAGGCATGCATGGCTGCACCCTTCCTCCTCTGGGTGCATGGCAAGGCACGGCCCTTAAGGCCCTTCAAAATCCTCAGCACCAAGCCCATGATGCTGTTAATCCGGCCCTGGTCCTCCTCCACCGCCGCTTCCACCTACACCGCCCATAGGTGTGCGCAGCCTATTGCATTAAGGTGTGCACCCCAAAGTTGAAATACACATGCATGTGTTTGCCAGCAGGGAGAGTAATGTATCGGGGCCATGTACCTGTAGGCAAGGAGAAATAGAGCAGAGCAGGTCCCAGGGAGATCTTTCCCATCTCCTCACTGGCAATGCTATGTGCCCTAGGTGATTAGGGTGTGCCCAGGCACACCCAGCACACCCTGTGCGCACGCCTATGTCACCGCCACATCCACCACCACCTCAACCTCCCTCCTACTCCATATGGGCCTCGTCCTTCAGAGATGAAGAAGAACATTGTTTTATTTTTCTGGTTTTTTTTTGTTGTTTTAAGTTATTTCCCTATCCACATTTGTTTGCAGAGCACTTGCCATGCTCTTAATTACGTTTTGCTGCCATTTGCAGCACTCTAGCCCTTTCCTTTGGTGTTTTAGAGCCATTTTAGTGCCTTAAAGTTCGGGTCCCCATTGACTTCAATGGGGTTCGGTGTCCGGGAAAAGTTCGGTAAAAGTCCGGGACACGGACCCGGACTTTTTTTTAAAGTTCGGCCGAACCCGTCGAACACGGACATCTAGGTGTTCGCTCAACCCTAATCATAATATTAACTGTCATCTCTCAGTGGCTATGCTTTGTTTCATGAAAAACAAATCACTCCTAAACATACTGGGAAGCTATCATCTTGATCTGATGATTGGAATAGGAGTCCAAAGGGCTGAGAGTCTTTTTCTAAATTTCAGAGTTCAAGCCCCACCACAGCCTGTCAATTCATGTTTTTTTTTTCCTTCTGCAATGAGTGGCCCTTTCACTGACTAGCTGCTTGGTATCAACACTTTAAACTTTCCTTTTCCCAACAAAAGTTGTGATAACATTAACATTAAAGTACAACTTGGGACATCACAACAATAGCCACACCATGCCAATAGCAGTTCTGAGCTTCCTAATAGGTACCAAAGCAATCACCGAGATCTGATCAATAGATGTAGAGTCCAAAGTGCCTAGAATCTTTATTGGTGGATGATAGGATCAAGCCCAACAGGCTGTCATTTTGCTAAATGGATAAAGAGACCAAACTGCTTAGACTTTCAATCAAGGGGTCATGGGTTTAGGGAGTGAAGCTTTCAATAAATTCTTTCCTTATCAACAGGGTGACATCTGCCACAAAGCAGCTACTGAGGATGGAAACAGTAAGCTGTGCTTTTCCTAACCAGGAAAGGTAGAACGTAATGTGCTTTTCCTGACAGACTCCATGGCAGCATACGTATCGGGTTTGTCCCCGCCTCCAAACCTACCCATAGGACCTCACTCCCATAAATCTTTGCTCCTGTTCAGCACACGTGTTCTTTTTTTGTCCTCCAAAGGGATTACCTGATATCCTACCTGAAGATGGATTCCGGGTGATGGATGGCTCTACCAGTCGGGTATGGAGCTCTCCAATAAGCCCCAGCTGCTGCGGGGTATGGAGTAGGGGCGAAGATGTAGCAGCCTTGGCCAAAAAGCCCAGCTGCTGCGGGTGGCCGGTACCCTTGAAGAGATAAGTCCGGTGTGCATCCATCCCTGGTGGTCTGCGGTTCGTGAGTAAAACTCCATGGCAGCTATTTTATATGCTTAATTACTTATGTATTGCCTGTTTTTTGTGTATTCGTCTCTTACCTGGTCTTTCCTGCCTTCCCTGGTGGCTAGTGGTCCGGAGCCGGTCAGCGGTTCGCTTCCTGACCGGCCGCCGGTGCGGTACGCTACTGCGCATGTGCGGCGCCTCGAGAACGAGGCTTGGCTCTCGCGCGTGCGCAGTAGGAGCTCGGCGCATGCGCAGTGAGTCGGCGTCGGTGGCGATCGCTGATGACGTCACCAGGCGCCATATTTAAACCCCAGAACTGTCAGCAGTGTTGTGTTTATACACACTGCTGATACTGGGCGTTCTATACTCCGCATCCGATCGGTTTTTGGACGCCTGCTGTTCGCTGCCGCTCTGCCTGCTAACCTCTGGTTCTTGGTGAGTACTGGCCCCAGTTTGGGAGCGCCCCCCCCCCTCTCCCCCCCCTCTTTTGCTGGTTTTCTGACATTGCTGTCCGGCTCATTCTTGTAGGTCAGCATCAGAATGGAAGCTACTTTGCCCTCCGGTGGTCAGCCCGCCCCTAACAGGTATTGGGGGCTTCTTGGTGGGGGGTGTGGGTTATAGGGGGTGGGGGTAGGAACTCAAGTGTTCCTAGCTTCCTGTTTGTTTTTTTCTTGTTTCCTTTGTTTACAGCCCTCCTCGTTCAGAGACTAGACACTCTTCTCAAAGAAGTGAAAGACGTTCGAGTTCTCGCCACCGGCACTCTACAGGAAAATCCCGTTCGGGTTCCCATCATCGTAAAGCGTCCACTTCAGCCAGCCACGCACGGAGACCTGACAAAGCAGGTTGCAAAGGCTGTGGCGCTAGTGTCCCAGAGAGGAAGTTTTTCTGTGACAGATGTTTCTCCCAGGCTGCGGGAGAGAGGGATACCTCTGATCAGCGCATTGAGGCTTTGGTTAAGAGAGTAGTAAAGGACTCTTTGGCTGAAATGGGTGTCAGTCATTCTCAAGACACTGCAACGGCTTCCCCAAGCCCTTCCCCTGTAGCACTTCAAGTACAGGAAGATTTCGAGCCGGCCCAGACAAGCCATCAGTCGGTGCTTTTGTCAGGTAGCGACTCTGAAGATGAGGATCCCTGCCTGGGTTTCGAATATGCTTTGGTGCCTTCCCTAGTTAAAGCGGTCAGGGAGACTTTAAACTGGGAAGAGTCAGCTGTTTCCCCTCCCAAGCAAAAGAAGTACTTTAAACAGCTCAACAAGGAGCGGGTTAATTTTCCCTTTCTGGGAGAGTTGGGAGAAATTATTTCGGAGGAGTGGAGAAAGGTGGAACGTAAGAATTCCTTAGTATCTAAGATGGCGAAACTTTACCCCTTCAAAGAGGATGATGTGAAACATCTTGAGTCTCCTCCGCTAGTTGACGCAGCAGTCATGAGACTGGTCAAGCATGTGACCCTTCCTTTAGAAGATACGGTCTCATTTAAAGACCCGTTGGACCGAAGGATGGACTCCGATTTGAAGAGAATCTATCTCACAGCAGGTATGGCCTGCAAGCCAGTCCTGGCTTTAGCCGCTCTATCCAAGGCCATGGAGTCTTGGGCTGATGTGGTAGACGAATCGGTCAGATCGGTGTCGGAGGAGGTGGCCAGAAGCGCTCCAATCCAGGAGCTTAGACTGGGCTCGTCGTTCCTTGGGGAGGCTTCCATAGACCTGATCCGTCTATTGGCAAGGGTTGTGCTGTCCTCGGTCACAGCTAAGAGAGCTCTTTGGCTCCGCCCTTGGGTTGCGGATCCGGCATCAAAGCAGGTTTGGTGCCGTATTCCCTTTGAGGGGTCCTCCCTTTTCGGGAATAAACTTGACGAGTCCATAACCCGGGCTACGGGCGGTAAGTCTGGGTTTCTTCCCCAGGATCGGTGCCAGTTCAACGTCAAGAAAGGACAGCCTACCAGAAAATTTGTTCCTGACCGGGCCAGGGAAGCTCGTTCTTATAGACCTGGTCGGGAGTTCAACCGGAACTGGAGATCCAGACAGTCTTCCAGGAAGACGACAAAGAATGTCTCCTCGGGGGACCGTGAGCCCACTAAGTCCTTTTGAAGGTGGGCCCGCTCAGACATGTCGGGTGGGTGCGCGTCTACGCTCCTTCCGGCATGTCTGGGCGGCTTCGATTCAGGACCCCTGGGCCGTCAGGACGGTGTCCTCAGGCCACAAGTGGGTCTTCAAGGAGAGGCCAGGCTCAAGGTTCCTGCCTACCACCATACCATTCCTAGAAGAAAGGCGTCAGATTTTGTTTTCTTACGTCGAAGCTCTTATTGCTCAAGGGGCTGTCATCTCCGTTCCAGAGTCCGAGCGAGGCCAAGGAATATATTCTACGCTCTTTCTGGTCCAAAAGAAGAACGGATCATGGAGACCAGTAATAGATTTGACCTTCTTGAACAAATTCATAAAAAAAAGAAAGGTTCAAAATGGAGACCCTGTTGTCCATACAGCAGTCAGTCCAGCCGGCAGATTGGATGGTGTCCATCGACTTGAAAGACGCCTACTTTCATGTCCCTGTGGATGAAGATTTTCAAAGGTTTCTCCGGTTCGAAGTGGGAGGATTACATCTTCAATTTATCTGTCTCCCATTCGGGCTCTCAACATCTCCACGGACCTTTTCAAAAATCTTATTGGCCGTGGTAGCCCTACTGAGATTGAAAGGTATCCGTCTTCACCATTATTTGGACGATCTCCTCCTGTTGTCCCAAGACAGAGACCAACTATTAGTTCATCTGGAGCAGGTCGTGTCCACTATCCAGAAGTTTGGTTCATTACTCAACAAGGAGAAGAGTCACCTGATTCCAACTCAGTCCCTGATCTACTTGGGCGCTCTGTTCGACACAGAGAAGGCGACTATCTCTCTTCCAGAGGAAAAAATAGGGACACTTCGAGACAGGATTCGCTTTGCCCTCTCATCCTCTCATCTTCAGGCACGTCAATGCCTGAAGGTGATCGGGACTATGGTCGCAGTAGTCCCCATGGTGAAGTGGGCCCTGTGGAGGATGAGACCCTTTCAGAAGGGATTCCTTCAGCAATGGGATACGTGGCATCTGGATCAACGCATCTTCTTAACCCCTTCAATGAGAGCGAGTCTCCCCTGGTGGTTGTGCAGAGACCACCTGCTGAACTGCCACTCTCTGAAGCCAGCTCCGTGGGTAGTGGTTACCTCGGACGCCAGCAACATAGGCTGGGGTGCCCACTGTCTGTCGGAGGTGGCACAGGGCAGGTGGAAGTTTTCCACTCGAGGAATAGTATCCAACATACTGGAACTCCGAGCAGCATTCCAAGCTCTTCGGGCATTTTCTCACCTGACAAAAGACCAACCTGTCATGCTGCATCTGGACAACACCTCAGCAGTGGCATACATCAGGAAGCAAGGGGGAACATGCAGCTGGTCCCTATTGAGGGAAGTGGAGCCGATTATGTCCTGGGCACAGAGAAATCTCTCAAATCTTTCAGCGGTTTATGTTCCAGGAGTCCAGAATGTCAAAGCAGACTTCCTGTCCAGAGTGGACCTGGACAACAACGAGTGGTCCCTTCACAAGGAAACGTTCGACTGGATCCTAACATTGGGGTTCTCTCCAGAGGTAGACCTCTTCGCCTCCCCCTGCAATCACAAACTGCCGAAGTACTATTCAAGATTCAGAGATCCACAAGCATCAGGGATGGATGCACTCTCGGATCAGTGGAGATTCCACAGGGCATATGCCTTCCCACCAATTCCGATTGTGTTACAGTTTCTTCGGAGACTCAGGTCGGAGCCAGTGGAGGTAGTGGCGGTGATTCCCTTCTGGCCGAACAGGCCATGGTTTCCCCTTCTGACGCTACTCAGTGTCCGAGACCCAATCCCGCTACCCTTCAGACCGGATCTGTTGTCCCAGGGGTCTGTACTCCATCCGTGCCCAGACCGTCTACATCTCAGGGTCTGGATGTTGAGAGGAGGAGGTTACAGGCTTTAGGCTGTCCAGAAATGGCGATTTCTACATTGCTTAGTGCTAGAAGAAACTCAACGAACAGAGTTTATCAGAGAATCTGGGAAAAATGTTCTGCACAGTTGACTACAAGGCCTGATCCTCAATCTTCCATTAAGATCCAGGATGTATTGAGCTTTCTCCAATCAGGATTGGACTTGCCTCTATCAGTGAGTTCGCTCAGAGTCCAGGTCTCGGCTATTTCCGCTTTTACAGGGATCTCCTGGGCCACTCATGCCTTAATTCGTCAATTCTTCCAAGGAGCAGTGAGAATCAGACCTCAGAGAAAACCCAGGTTTCCCAAGTGGGATCTGCCTCTAGTTCTGGATTTCCTGGCGGGTCAGATTCAAGACATGTCTGATTCCTTGACCATAAGAGAGCTTACACTGATAACAGTGTTTCTGGTAGCTGTAACCTCAGCAAAAAGAGTGTTGGAAATTGGGTCCTTTGGGACACAAGAGCCTTTCTTAACATTTTTTCCTGACAGAGTGGTGCTCATTCCCATGCTGGATGCGAGACCAAAAAGGACTTCTGTCTTCCATGAAAACATAGAAACAGTGTTACCAACCTTTAGACAGGAAGAGGAAGAATCTTCGGTTCATCCGCTGGATGTTGGAAAGTGTATTAAGAAATATTTAGATGCCACTTCCTCTTTCAGAAAATCAGAACATCTTTTTGTTACCTTCTATAGAAAAAACAAAGGTTCAAGAGCCTCGACGAGATCCATTTCCTCTTGGATCATCCAGACCATCCAGTGGGCTTATAGGGCTAAGGGCTTGACCCCTCCAGCAGTAGTTACAGCTCATTCGACGCGGAGCATCTCTACCTCCTGGGCAGTATCCAGACATGTGGCTCCTGAAGTCATCTGCAGAGCAGCGTCGTGGTCCTCTATTAACACTTTTTTATCCCATTACTGTGTTGAGCCAGCGGCTCTTTCTTCTGTGAATTTTGGTTTGTAAGTCCTGTCTGTTTGACAAAATGCATTAAACTTTTCTGTTCAGCACCTGCCCACCCTGTGTGTACGGCGAGTTATTTCCCGATACATATGCTGCCATGGAGTCTGTCAGGAAAACGGAAAATTTATATCAAATACTTACCGTAATTTTCCTTTCCTGATGGACTCCATGGCAGCAGGAGTTCCCTCCCAGATTTCTGTGGAGGATAGTAACAGAACACGTGTGCTGAACAGGAGCAAAGATTTATGGGAGTGAGGTCCTATGGGTAGGTTTGGAGCCGGGCCAAACCCGATACGTATGCTGCCATGGAGTCCATCAGGAAAGGAAAATTACGGTAAGTATTTAAAATAAATTTTCCGTTTTCCTAACCAGGAAGGGTAGACCCCAATGGATTCCAAGTCCATCGCCTTAACCACTCGGCCACGACTACCCAACATGCCCACAAGTTCTGTTGCCTCACCAGAGAAGTTATGACATCAAAATACATTTCACGGAATGATCACTTTTGACTGTGTGACAACAATGACATCATATTATTCATTTTCATGTCTCAGTAGCAGTGCTTTGTTCAAAGAAAATCCAATCATTTGAAAACATCTAAAGACACTGTCATCTGGTTCTGATGACTGGAAAAAGATTTCAACAGGCTTGGAAAAAGAGTCCAACAGGCTTGGAGGGTCTGTCGCCTCACCAGAGTAGTTATGACATCAAAATACATTCCATAGCATGATCACTTTTGATTGTGGGACAACAATGACATCATACTATTCATTTCCATATCTCAGTAGCAGTGCTCCGAGAAAATCAAATCAATTGACAACGTCTAAAGACAATATCATCTGGTTCTGGGGACTGGAAAAAGTGTCCAAAAGGCTTATACTCTTTTCTCTAAATTTGTAGGTTGAAGCCCCACAGCTTGTCAATTCACATTTTGCTCTTCCTACTGCAGCGGATGGCCACGCCACAATAATGACATCATACTATTCATTTCCATATCTCAGTAGCAGTGCTCCGAGAAAATCAAATCAATTGACAATGTCTAAAGACACTATCATCTGGTTCTGGGGACTGGAAAAAGTGTCCAAAAGGCTTATACTTTTTTCTCTAAATTTGTGGGTTGAAGCCCCACAGCTTGTCAGTTCACATTTTGCTCTTCCTACTGCAGTGGATGGCCCCACCACTGACTAGATGCCAGGACTTTGTAGTGTCATAGTTTATCCTTTCCTCTATGTTCTACAGTATGTCTATGATTGTGAGATATATAGTTTCAACACTGAAATGTGAAGATTTACTCTACTGACGCCTGTGCTAACAGGGCAACAAATGACAACATGAAACCATATGATCAATGCAAATAAAAAACATAAGTCGCACTTCGGAAGGTTGACCACACATTTGACAAGGGCGTAGTCGGCAGGATTTGAACCTGTGCGGGGAGACCCCAATGGATTTCTAGTCCATCGCCTTAAACACTCGGCCACGACTACCTTTTGGGCACTATACATCTATCACGTCAATAGAGTAGGTATGGCATCAAAATATTTTCCATGGCAAAATTCTTTTTGACTGTATTATAGCAATGACATCATAATATTAACTGTCATCTCTCAGTGGCTATGCTTTGTTTCATAAAAAACAAATCACTCCTAAACATACTGGGAAGCTATCATCTTGATCTGATGATTGGAATAGGAGTCCAAAGGGCTGAGAGTCTTTTTCTAAATTTCAGAGTTCAAGCCCCACCACAGCCTGTCAATTCATGTTTTTTTTTTTCCTTCTGCAATGAGTGGCCCTTTCACTGACTAGCTGCTTGGTATCAACACTTTAAACTTTCCTTTTCCCAACAAAAGTTGTCATAACATTGACATTAAAGTACAACTTGGGACATCACAACAATAGTCACACCATGCCAATAGCAGTTCTGAGCTTCCTAATAGGTACCAAAGCAATCACCGAGATCTGATCAATAGATGTAGAGTCCAAAGTGCCTAGAATCTTTATTGGTGGATGATAGGATCAAGCCCAACAGGCTGTCATTTTGCTAAATGGATAAAGAGACCAAACTGCTTAGACTTTCAATCAAGGGGTCATGGGTTTAGGGAGTGAAGCTTTCAGTAAATTCTTTCCTTATCAACAGGGTGACCTCTGCCACAAAGCAGCTACTGAGGATGGAAATAGTAAGCAGTGCTTTTCCTAACCAGGAAAGGTAGAACGTAGTCGGCAGGATTTGAACCTGCGCGGGGAGACCCCAATGGATTTTGGGTAGTCAGCCACGACTACCCAACATGCCTACAAGTTCTGTCGCCTCACCAGAGAAGTTATGACATCAAAATACATTTCATGGAATGATCACTTTTGACTGTGTGACAACCGCCTTAACCACTCGGCCACGACTACCTTTTGGGCACTATACATCTATCACGTCAATGGAGTAGGTATGGCATCAAAATATTTTCCATGGCAAAATTCTTTTTGACTGTATTATAGCAATGACATCATAATATTAACTGTCATCTCTCAGTGGCTATGCTTTGTTTCATGAAAAACAAATCACTTCTAAACATACTGGGAAGCTATAATCTTGATCTGATGATTGGAATAGGAGTCCAAAGGGCTGAGAGTCTTTTTCTAAATTTCAGAGTTCAAGCCCCACCACAGCCTGTCAATTCATGTTTTTTTTTTTCCTTTTGCAATGAGTGGCCCTTTCACTGACTAGCTGCTTGGTATCAACACTTTAAACTTTCCTTTTCCCAACAAAAGTTGTCATAACATTGACATTAAAGTACAACTTGGGACATCACAACAATAGCCACACCATGCCAATAGCAGTTCTGAGCTTCCTAATAGGTACCAAAGCAATCACCGAGATCTGATCAATAGATGTAGAGTCCAAAGTGCCTAGAATCTTTATTGGTGGATGATAGGATCAAGTCCAACAGGCTGTCATTTTGCTAAATGGATAAAGAGACCAAACTGCTTAGACTTTCAATCAAGGGGTCATGGGTTTAGGGAGTAAAGCTTTCAATAAATTCTTTCCTTATCAACAGGGTGACCTCTGCCACAAAGCAGCTACTGAGGATGGAAACAGTAAGCAGTGCTTTTCCTAACCAGGAAAGGTAGAACGTAGTCGGCAGGATTTGAACCTGCGCGGGGAGACCCCAATGGATTTCAAATCCATCGCCTTAACCACTCGGCCACGACTACCCAACATGCCTACAAGATCTGTCGCCTCACCAGAGAAGTTATGACATCAAAATACATTTGATGGAATGATCACTTTTGACTGTGTGACAACAATGACATCATATTATTCATTTTCATGTCTCAGTAGCAGTGCTTTGTTCAAAGAAAATCCAATCATTTGAAAACATCTAAAGACACTGTCATCTGGTTCTGATGACTGGAAAAAGATTTCAACAGGCTTGGAAAAAGAGTCCAACAGGCTTGGAGGGTCTGTCGCCTCACCAGAGTAGTTATGACATCAAAATACATTCCATAGCATGATCACTTTTTATTGTGGGACAACAATGACATCATACTATTCATTTCCATATCTCAGTAGCAGTGCTCCGAGAAAATCAAATCAATTGACAACGTCTAAAGACACTATCATCTGGTTCTGGGGACTGGAAAAAGTGTCCAAAAGGCTTATACTTTTTTCTCTAAATTTGTGGGTTGAAGCCCCACAGCTTGTCAGTTCACATTTTGCTCTTCCTACTGCAGCGGATGGCCCCACCACTGACTAGATGCCAGGACTTGTAGTGTCATAGTTTATCCTTTCCTCTATGTTCTACAGTATGTCTATGATTGTGAGATGTATAGTTTCAACACTGAAATGTGAAGATTTATTCTACTGACGCCTGTGCTAACAGGGCAACAAATGACAACATGAAACCATATGATCAATGCAAATAAAAAACATAAGTCGCACTACGGAAGGTAGACCACACATTTGACAAGGGCGTAGTCGGCAGGATTAGAACCTGCGCGGGGAGACCCCAATGGATTTCTAGTCCACCGCCTTAACCACTCGGCCACGACTACCTTTTGGGCACTATACATCTATCACGTCAATGGAGTAGGTATGGCATCAAAATATTTTCCATGGCAAAATTCTTTTTGACTGTATTATAGCAATGACATCATAATATTAACTGTCATCTCTCAGTGGCTATGCTTTGTTTCATGAAAAACAAATCACTTCTAAACATACTGGGAAGCTATCATCTTGATCTGATGATTGGAATAGGAGTCCAAAGGGCTGAGAGTCTTTTTCTAAATTTCAGAGTTCAAGCCCCACCACAGCCTGTCAATTCATGTTTTTTTTTTTCCTTTTGCAATGAGTGGCCCTTTCACTGACTAGCTGCTTGGTATCAACACTTTAAACTTTCCTTTTCCCAACAAAAGTTGTCATAACATTGACATTAAAGTACAACTTGGGACATCACAACAATAGCCACACCATGCCAATAGCAGTTCTGAGCTTCCTAATAGGTACCAAAGCAATCACCGAGATCTGATCAATAGATGTAGAGTCCAAAGTGCCTAGAATCTTTATTGGTGGATGATAGGATCAAGTCCAACAGGCTGTCATTTTGCTAAATGGATAAAGAGACCAAACTGCTTAGACTTTCAATCAAGGGGTCATGGGTTTAGGGAGTAAAGCTTTCAATAAATTCTTTCCTTATCAACAGGGTGACCTCTGCCACAAAGCAGCTACTGAGAATGGAAACAGTAAGCAGTGCTTTTCCTAACCAGGAAAGGTAGAACGTAGTCGGCAGGATTTGAACCTGCGCGGGGAGACCCCAATGGATTTCAAATCCATCGCCTTAACCACTCGGCCACGACTACCCAACATGCCTACAAGATCTGTCGCCTCACCAGAGAAGTTATGACATCAAAATACATTCCATAGCATGATCACTTTTGATTGTGGGACAACAATGACATCATACTATTAATTTCCATATCTCAGTAGCAGTGCTCAGAGAAAATCAAATCAATTGACAACATCTAAAGACACTATCATCTGGTTCTGGGGACTGGAAAAAGTGTCCAAAAGGCTTATACTTTTTTCTCTAAATTTGTGGGTTGAAGCCCCACAGCTTGTCAGTTCACATTTTGCTCTTCCTACTGCAGCGGATGGCCCCACCACTGACTAGATGCCAGGACTTTGTAGTGTCATCGTTTATCCTTTCCTCTATGTTCTACAGTATGTCTATGATTGTGAGATATATAGTTTCAACACTGAAATGTGAAGATTTACTCTACTGACGCCTGTGCTAACAGGGCAACAAATGACAACATGAAACCATATGATCAATGCAAATAAAAAAACACATGTCGCACTACGGAAGGTTGACCACACATTTGACAAGGGCGTAGTCGGCAGGATTTGAACCTGCGCGGGGAGACCCCAATGGATTTCTAGTCCATCGCCTCAACCACTCGGCCACGACTACCTTTTGGGCCCTATACATCTATCACGTCAATGGAGTAGGTATGGCATCAAAATATTTTCCATGGCAAAATTCTTTTTAACTGTATTATAGCAATGACATCATAATATTAACTGTCATCTCTCAGTGGCTATGCTTTGTTTCATGAAAAACAAATCACTCCTAAACATACTGGGAAGCTATCATCTTGATCTGATGATTGGAATAGGAGTCCAAAGGGCTGAGAGACTTTTTCTAAATTTCAGAGTTCAAGCCCCACCACAGCCTGTCAATTCATGTTTTTTTTTTTCCTTCTGCAATGAGTGGCCCTTTCACTGACTAGCTGCTTGGTATCAACACTTTAAACTTTCCTTTTCCCATTTCCCAACAAAAGTTGTCATAACATTGACATTAAAGTACAACTTGGGACATCACAACAATAGCCACACCATGCCAATAGCAGTTCTGAGCTTCCTAATAGGTACCAAAGCAATCACCGAGATCTGATCAATAGATGTAGAGTCCAAAGTGCCTAGAATCTTTATTGGTGGATGATAGGATCAAGCCCAACAGGCTGTCATTTTGCTAAATGGATAAAGAGACCGAACTGCTTAGACTTTCAATCAAGGGGTCATGGGTTTAGGGAGTGAAGCTTTCAATAAATTCTTTCCTTATCAACAGGGTGACCTCTGCCACAAAGCAGCTACTGAGGATGGAAACAGCAAGCAGTGTTTTTCCTAACCAGGAAAGGTAGAACGTAGTCGGCAGGATTTGAACCTGGGTGGGGAGACCCCCCAATGGATTTCAAATCCAGCACCTTAACCACTCAGCCATGACTACCCAACATGTCTACAAGTTTTGTCGCCTCACCGGAGAAGTTATGACATCAAAATACATTTCATGGAATGATCACTTTTGACTGTGTGACAACAATGACATCATATTATTCATTTTCCTGTCTCAGTAGCAGTGCTTTGTTCAAAGAAAATCCAATCATTTGAAAACATCTAAAGACACTGTCATCTGGTTCTGATGACTGGAAAAAGATTTCAACAGGCTTGGAAAAAGAGTCCAACAGGCTTGGAGGGTCTGTCGCCTCACCAGAGTAGTTATGACATCAAAATACATTCCATAGCATGATCACTTTTGATTGTGGGACAACAATGACATCATACTATTCATTTCCATATCTCAGTAGCAGTGCTCCGAGAAAATCAAATCAATTGACAACGTCTAAAGACACTATCATCTGGTTCTGGGGACTGGAAAAAGTGTCCAAAAGGCTTATACTCTTTTCTCTAAATTTGTAGGTTGAAGCCCCACAGCTTGTCAATTCACATTTTGCTCTTCCTACTGCAGCGGATGGCCCCACCACTGACTAGATGCCAGGACTTTGTAGTGTCATAGTTTATCCTTTCCTCTATGTTCTACAGTATGTTTATGATTGTGAGATATATAGTTTCAACACTGAAATGTGAAGATTTACTCTACTGACGCCTGTGCTAACAGGGCAACAAATGACAACATGAAACCATATGATCAATGCAAATAAAAAACACAAGTCGCACTACGGAAGGTTGACCACACATTTGACAAGGGCGTAGTCGGCAGGATTTGAACCTGCGCGGGGAGACCCCAATGGATTTCTAGTCCACCGCCTTAACCACTCGGCCACGACCACCTTTTGGGCACTATACATCTATCACGTCAATGGAGTAGGTATGGCATCAAAATATTTTCCATGGCAAAATTCTTTTTGACTGTATTATAGCAATGACATCATAATATTAACTGTCATCTCTCAGTGGCTATGCTTTGTTTCATGAAAAACAAATCACTTCTAAACATACTGGGAAGCTATCATCTTGATCTGATGATTGGAATAGGAGTCCAAAGGGCTGAGAGTCTTTTTCTAAATTTCAGAGTTCAAGCCCCACCACAGCCTGTCAATTCATGTTTTTTTTTTCCTTCTGCAATGAGTGGCCAGTTCACTGACTAGCTGCTTGGTATCAAAACTTTAAACTTTCCTTTTCCCAACAAAAGTTGTCATAACATTGACATTAAAGTACAACTTGGGACATCACAACAATAGCCAAACCATGCCAATAGCAGTTGTGAGCTTCCTAATAGGTACCAAAGCAATCACGAGATCTGATCAATAGATGTAGAGTCCAAAGTGCCTAGAATCTTTATTGGTGGATGATAGGATCAAGCCCAACAGGCTGTCATTTTGCTAAATGGATAAAGAGACCAAACTGCTTAGACTTTCAATCAAGGGGTCATGGGTTTAGGGAGTGAAGCTTTCAATAAATTCTTTCCTTATCAACAGGGTGACCTCTGCCACAAAGCAGCTACTGAAGATGGAAACAGTAAGCTGTGCTTTTCCTAACCAGGAAAGGTAGAACGTAGTCGGCAGGATTTGAACCTGTGCGGGGAGACCCCAATGGATTTTGGGTAGTCAGCCACGACTACCCAACATGCTTACAAGTTCTGTCGCCTCACCAGAGAAGTTATGACATCAAAATACATTTCATGGAATGATCTCTTTTGACTGTGTGACAACAATGACATCATATTATTCATTTTCATGTCTCAGTAGCAGTGCTTTGTTCAAAGAAAATCCAATCATTTGAAAACATCTAAAGACACTGTCATCTGGTTCTGATGACTGGAAAAAGATTTCAACAGGCTTGGAAAAAGAGTCCAACAGGCTTGGAGGGTCTGTCGCCTCACCAGAGTAGTTATGAGATCAAAATACATTCCATAGCATGATCACTTTTGATTGTGGGACAACAATGACATCATACTATTCATTTCCATATCTCAGTAGCAGTGCTCCGAGAAAATCAAATCAATTGACAACGTCTAAAGACACTATCATCTGGTTCTGGGGACTGGAAAAAGTGTCCAAAAGGCTTATACTCTTTTCTCTAAATTTGTAGGTTGAAGCCCCACAGCTTGTCAATTCACATTTTGCTCTTCCTACCACAGGGGATCGCCACGCCACAACAATGACATCATACTATTCATTTCCATATCTCAGTAGCAGTGCTCCGAGAAAATCAAATCAATTGACAACGTCTAAAGACACTATCATCTGGTTCTGGGGACTGGAAAAAGTGTCCAAAAGGCTTTTACTTTTTTCTCTAAATTTGTGGGTTGAAGCCCCACAGCTTGTCAATTCACATTTTGCTCTTCCTACCGCAGGGGATCGCCACGCCACAACAATGACATCATACTATTCATTTCCATATCTCAGTAGCAGTGCTCCGAGAAAATCAAATCAATTGACAACGTCTAAAGACACTATCATCTGGTTCTGGGGACTGGAAAAAGTGTCCAAAAGGCTTTTACTTTTTTCTCTAAATTTGTGGGTTGAAGCCCCACAGCTTGTCAGTTCACATTTTGCTCTTCCTACTGCAGCGGATGGCCCCACCACTGACTAGATGCCAGGACTTTGTAGTGTCATAGTTTATCCTTTCCTCTATGTTCTACAGTATGTCTATGATTGTGAGATATATAGTTTCAACACTGAAATGTGAAGATTTACTCTACTGACACCTGTGCTAACAGGGCAACAAATGACAACATGAAACCATATGATCAATGCAAATAAAAAACACAATTCGCACTAAGGAAGGTTGACCACACATTTGACAAGGGCGTAGTGAGCAGGATTTGAACCTGCGCGGGGAGACCCCAATGGATTTCTAGTACATCGCCTTAACTACTCGGCCACGACTACCTTTTGGTCACTATACATCTATCACATCAATGGAGTAGGTATGGCATCAAAATATTTTCCATGGCAAAATTCTTTTTGACTGTATTATAGCAATGGTATCATAATATTAACTGTCATCTCTCAGTGGCTATGCTTTGTTTCATGAAAAACAAATCATTCCTAAACATACTGGGAAGCTATCATCTTGATCTGATGATTGGAATAGGAGTCCAAAGGGCTGAGAGTCTTTTTCTAAATTTCAGAGTTCAAGCCCCACCACAGCCTGTCAATTCATGTTTTTTTTTTTCCTTCTGCAATGAGTGGCCCTTTCACTGACTAGCTGCTTGGTATCAACACTTTAAACTTTCCTTTTCCCAACAAAAGTTGTCATAACATTGACATTAAAGTACAACTTGGGACATCACAACAATAGCCACACCATGCCAATAGCAGTTCTGAGCTTCCTAATAGGTACTAAAGCAATCACCGAGATCTGATCAATAGATGTAGAGTCCAAAGTGCCTAGAATCTTTATTGGTGGATGATAGGATCAAGCCCAACAGGCTGTCATTTTGCTAAATGGATAAAGAGACCAAACTGCTTAGACTTTCAATCAAGGGGTCATGGGTTTAGGGAGTGAAGCTTTCAATAAATTCTTT
>NC_138770.1:545855704-545893204 GCF_965119305.1 Pelophylax lessonae | reverse complement strand
ACTACGGAAGGTTGACCACACATTTGACAAGGGCGTAGTCGGCAGGATTTGAACCTGCGCGGGCAGACCCCAATGGATTTCTAGTCCATCGCCTTAACAACTCGGCCACGACTACCTTTTGGGTACTATACATCTATCACGTCAATGGAGTAGGTATGGCATCAAAATATTTTCCATGGCAAAATTCATTTTGACTGTATTATAGCAATGACATCATAATATTAACTGTCATCTCTCAGTGGCTATGCTTTGTTTCATGAAAAACAAATCACTCCTAAACATACTGGGAAGCTATCATCTTGATCTGATGATTGGAATAGGAGTCCAAAGGGCTGAGAGTCTTTTTCTAAATTTCAGAGTTCAAGCCCCACCGCAGCCTGTCAATTCATGTTTTTTTTTTCCTTCTGCAAAGAGTGGCCCTTTCACTGACTAGCTGCTTGGTATCAACACTTTAAACTTTCCTTTTCCCAACAAAAGTTGTCATAACATTGACATTAAAGTACAACTTGGGACATCACAACAATAGCCACACCATGCCAATAGCTGTTCTGAGCTTCCTAATAGGTACCAAAGCAATCACTGAGATCTGATCAATAGATGTAGAGTCCAAAGTGCCTAGAATCTTTATTGGTGGATGATAGGATCAAGCCAAAGAGGCTGTCATTTTGCTAAATGGATAAAGAGACCAAAGTGCTTAGACTTTCAATCAAGGGGTCATGGGTTTAGGGAGTGAAGCTTTCAATAAATTCTTTCCTTATCAACAGGGTGACCTCTGCCACAAAGCAGCTACTGAAGATGGAAACAGTAAGCTGTGCTTTTCCTAACCAGGAAAGGTAGAACGTAGTCGGCAGGATTTGAACCTGCGTGGGGAGACCCCAATGGATTTCAAGTCCATCGCCTTAACCACTCGGCCACAACTACCCAACATGCCTACAAGTTCTGTAACCTCACCAGAGAAGTTATGACATCAAAATACATTTCATGGAATGATCACTTTTCACTGTGTGACAACAATGACATCATATTATTCATTTTCATGTCTCAGTAGCAGTGCTTTGTTCAAAGAAAATCCAATCATTTGAAAACATCTAAAGACACTGTCATCTGGTTCTGATGACTGGAAAAAGATTTCAACAGGCTTGGAAAAAGAGTCCAACAGGCTTGGAGGGTCCGTCGCCTCACCAGAGTAGTTATGACATCAAAATACATTCCATAGCATGATCACTTTTGATTGTGGGACAACAATGACATCATACTATTCATTTCCATATCTCAGTAGCAGTGCTCCGAGAAAATCAAATCAATTGACAACGTCCAAAGACACTATCATCCGGTTCTGGGGACTGGAAAAAGTGTCCAAAAGGCTTATACTCTTTTCTCTAAATTTGTAGGTTGAAGCCCCACAGCTTGTCAATTCACATTTTGCTCTTCTTACTGCAGCGGATGGCCACGCCACAACAATGACATCATACTATTCATTTCCATATCTCAGTAGCAGTGCTCCGAGAAAATCAAATCAATTGACAACGTCTAAAGACACTATCATCTGGTTCTGGGGACTGGAAAAAGTGTCCAAAAGGCTTATACTTTTTTCTCTAAATTTGTGGGTTGAAGCCCCACAGCTTGTCAGTTTACATTTTGCTCTTCCTACTGCAGCGGATGGCCCCACCACTGACTAGATGCCAGGACTTTGTAGTGTCATAGTTTATCCTTTCCTCTATGTTCTACAGTATGTCTATGATTGTGAGATATATAGTTTCAACACTGAAATGTGAAGATTTACTCTACTGACGCCTGTGCTAACAGGGCAACAAATGACAACATGAAACCATATGATCAATGCAAATAAAAAACACAAGTCACACTACGGAAGGTTGACCACACATTAGACAAGGGCGTAGTCGGCAGGATTTGAACATGCGCGGGGAGACCCCAATGGATATCTAGTCCATCGCCTTAACCACTCGGCCACGACTACCTTTTGTCCTCTATACATCTATCACGTCAATGGAGTAGGTATGGCATCAAAATATTTTCCATGGCAAAATTCTTTTTGACTGTATTATAGCAATGACATCATAATATTAACTGTCATCTCTCAGTGGCTATGCTTTGTTTCATGAAAAACAAATCACTCCTAAACATACTAGGAAGCTATCATCTTGATCTGATGATTGGAATAGGAGTCCAAAGGGCTGAGAGTCTTTTTCTAAATTTCAGAGTTCAAGCCCCACCACAGCCTGTCAATTCATGTTTTTTTTTTTTCCTTCTGCAATGAGTGGCCCTTTCACTGACTAGCTGCTTAGTATCAACACTTTAAACTTTCCTTTTCCCAACAAAAGTTGTCATAACATTGACATTAAAGTACAACTTGGGACATCACAACAATAGCCACACCATGCCAATAACAGTTCTGAGCTTCCTAATAGGTACCAAAGCAATCACCGAGATCTGATCAATAGATGTAGAGTCCAAAGTGCCTAGAATCTTTATTGGTGGATGATAGGATCAAGCCCAACAGGCTGTCATTTTGCTAAATGGATAAAGAGACCAAACTGCTTAGACTTTCAATCAAGGGGTCATGGGTTTAGGGAGGGAAGCTTTCAATAAATTCTTTCCTTATCAACAGGGTGACCTCTGCCACAAAGCAGCTACTGAGGATGGTAACAGTAAGCTGTGCTTTTCCTAACAAGGAAAGGTAGAACGTAGTCGGCAGGATTTGAACCTGCGCGGGGAGACCCCAATGGATTTCAAGTCCATCGCCTTAACCACTCGGCCACGACTACCTTTTGGGCGCTATACATCTATCACGTCAATAGAGTAGTTATGGCATCAAAATATTTTCCATGGCAAAATTCTTTTTGACTGTATTATAGCAATGACATCATAATATTAACTGTCATCTCTCAGTGGCTATGCTTTGTTTCATGAAAAACAAATCACTCCTAAACATACTGGGAAGCTATCATCTTGATCTGATGATTAGAATAGGAGTCCAAAGGGCTGAGAGTCTTTTTCTAAATTTCAGAGTTCAAGCCCCACCACAGCATGTTTTTTTTTTTTCCTTCTGCAATGAGTGGCCCTTTCACTGACTAGCTTCTTGGTATCAACACTTTAAACTTTCCTTTTCCCAACAAAGGTTGTCATAACATTGACATTAAAGTACAACTTGGGACATCACAACAATAGCCTCACCATGCCAATAGCAGTTCTAAACTTCCTAATAGACAATGACATCATACTATTCATTTCCATATCTCAGTAGCAGTGCTCCGAGAAAATCAAATCAATTGACAACGTCTAAAGACACTATCATCTGGTTCTGGGGACTGGAAAAAGTGTCCAAAAGGCTTATACTCTTTTCTCTAAATTTGTAGGTTGAAGCCCCACAGCTTGTCAATTCACATTTTGCTCTTCTTACTGCAGCGGATGGCCACGCCACTACAATGACATCATACTATTCATTTCCATATCTCAGTAGCAGTGCTCCGAGAAAATCAAATCAATTGACAACGTCTAAAGACACTATCATCTGGTTCTGGGGACTGGAAAAAGTGTCCAAAAGGCTTATACTTTTTTCTCTCAATTTGTGGGTTGAAGCCCCACAGCTTTTCAGTTCACATTTTGCTCTTCCTACTGCAGCGGATGGCCCCACCACTGACTAGATGCCAGGACTTTGTAGTGTCATAGTTTATCCTTTCCTCTATGTTCTACAGTATGTCTATGATTGTGAGATATATAGTTTCAACACTGAAATGTGAAGATTTACTCTATGGACGCCTGTGCTAACAGGGCAAATAATGACAACATGAAACCATATGATCAATGCAAATAAAAAAACACAAGTTGCACTACGGAAGGTTGACCACACATTTGACAAGGGCGTAGTCGGCAGGATTTGAACCTGCGCGGGGAGACCCCAATGGATTTCTAGTCCTTTGCCTTAACCTTAAAGTTGTCATAACATTAACATTAAAGTACAACTTGGGACATCACAACAATAGCCACACCATGCCAATAGCAGTTCTGAGCTTCCTAATAGGTACCAAAGCAATCACCGAGTTCTGATCAATAGATGTAGAGTCCAAAGTGCCTAGAATCTTTATTGGTGGATGATAGGATCAAGCCCAACGGTCTGTCATTTTGCTAAATGGATAAAGAGACCAAACTGCTTAGACTTTCAATCAAGGGGTCAGGGAGTGAAGCTTTCAATAAATTCTTTCCTTATCAGCAGGGTGACCTCTGCCACAAAGCAGCTACTGAGGATGGAAACAGTAAGCAGTGCTTTTCCTAACCAGGAAAGGTAGAACGTAGTCCGCAGGATTTGAGCATGCGCGGGGAGACCCCAATGGATTTCAAGTCCATCGCCTTTACCACTCGGCCACGACTACCCAACATGCCTACAAGTTCTGTCGCCTCACCAGAGAAGTTATGACATCAAAATACATTTCATGGAATGATCACTTTTGACTGTGTGACAACAATGACATCATATTATTCATTTTCATGTCTCAGTAGCAGTGCTTTGTTCAAAGAAAATCCAATCATTTGAAAACATCTAAAGACACTGTCATCTGGTTCTGATGACTGGAAAAAGATTTCAACAGGCTTGGAAAAAGAGTCCAACAGGCTTGGAGGGTCTGTCGCCTCACCAGAGTAGTTATGACATCAAAATACATTCCATAGCATGATCACTTTTGATTGTGGGACAACAATGACATCATACTATTCATTTCCATATCTCAGTAGCAGTGCTCCGAGAAAATCAAATCAATTGACAACGTTTAAAGACACTATCATCTGGTTCTGGGGACTGTAAAAAGTGTCCAAAAGGCTTATACTCTTTTCTCTAAATTTGTAGGTTGAAGCCCCACAGCTTGTCAATTCACATTTTGCTCTTCTTACTGCAGCGGATGGCCACGCCACAACAATGACATCATACTATTCATTTCCATATCTCAGTAGCAGTGCTGAGATATGGAGTGCATGAGTGCATGATCACTTTTGACTGTGTGACAACAATGACATCATATTATTCATTTTCATGTCTCAGTAGCAGTGCTTTGTTCAAAGAAAATCCAATCATTTGAAAACATCTAAAGACACTGTCATCTGGTTCTGATGACTGGAAAAAGATTTCAACAGCCTTGGAAAAAGAGTCCAACAGGCTTGGAGGGTCTGTCGCCTCACCAGAGTAGTTATGACATCAAAATACATTCCATAGCATGATCACTTTTGATTGTGGGACAACAATGACATCATACTATTCATTTACATATCTTAGTAGCAGTGCTCCGAGAAAATCAAATCAATTGACAACGTTTAAAGACACTATCATCTGGTTCTGGGGACTGTAAAAAGTGTCCAAAAGGCTTATACTCTTTTCTCTAAATTTGTAGGTTGAAGCCCCACAGCTTGTCAATTCACATTTTGCTCTTCTTACTGCAGCGGATGGCCACGCCACAACAATTACATCATACTATTCATTTCCATATCTCAGTAGCAGTGCTGAGATATGGAGTGCATGAGTGCATGATCACTTTTGACTGTGTGACAACAATGACATCATATTATTCATTTTCATGTCTCAGTAGCAGTGCTTTGTTCAAAGAAAATCCAATCATTTGAAAACATCTAAAGACACTGTCATCTGGTTCTGATGACTGGAAAAAGATTTCAACAGGCTTGGAAAAAGAGTCCAACAGGCTTGGAGGGTCTGTCGCCTCACCAGAGTAGTTATGACATCAAAATACATTCCATAGCATGATCACTTTTGATTGTGGGACAACAATGACATCATACTATTCATTTCCATATCTCAGTAGCAGTGCTCCGAGAAAATCAAATCAATTGACAACGTCTAAAGACAATATCATCTGGTTCTGAGGACTGGAAAAAGTGTCCAAAAGGCTTATACTCTTTTCTCTAAATTTGTAGGTTGAAGCCCCACAGCTTGTCAATTCACATTTTGCTCTTCCTACTGCAGCGGATGGCCACGCCACAACAATGACATCATACTATTCATTTCGATATCTCAGTAGCAGTGCTCCGATAAAATCAAATCAATTGACAACGTCTAAAGACACTATCATCTGGTTCTGGGGACTGGAAAAAGTGTCCAAAAGGCTTATACTTTTTTCTCTAAATTTGTGGGTTGAAGCCCCACAGCTTGTCAGTTCACATTTTGCTCTTCCTACTGCAGCGGATGGCCCCACCACTGACTAGATGCCAGGACTTTGTAGTGTCATAGTTTATCCCTTCCTCTATGTTCTACAGTATGTCTATGATTATGAGATATATAGTTTCAACACTGAAATGTGAAGATTTACTCTACTGACGCCTGTGCTAACAGGGCAACAAATGACAACATGAAACCATATGATCAATGCAAATAAAAAACACAAGTCGCACTACGGAAGGTTGACCACACATTTGACAAGGGCATAGTCGGCAGGATTTGAACCTGCGCGGGGAGACCCCTATGGATTTCTAGTCCATCGCCTTAACCACTCGGCCACGACTACCTTTAGGGCACTATACATCTGTCACGTCAATAGAGTAGGTTTGGCATCAAAATATTTTCCATGGCAAAATTCTTTTTGACTGTATTATAGCAATGACATCATAATATTAACTGTCATCTCTCAGTGGCTATGCTTTGTTTCATGAAAAACAAATCACTCCTAAACATACTGGGAAGCTATCATCTTGATCTGATGATTGGAATAGGAGTCCAAAGGGCTGAGAGTCTTTTTCTAAATTTCAGAGTTCAAGCCCCACCACAGCCTGTCAATTCATGTTTTTTTTTTCCTTCTGCAATGAGTGGCCCTTTCACTGACTAGCTGCTTAGTATCAACACTTTAAACTTTCCTTTTCCCAACAAAAGTTGTCATAACATTGACATTAAAGTACAACTTGGGACATCACAACAATAGCCACACCATGCCAATAGCAGTTCTGAGCTTCCTAATAGGTACCAAAGCAATCACCGAGATCTGATCAATAGATGTAGAGTCCAAAGTGCCTAGAATCTTTATTGGTGGATAGGGTTGAGCGGACACCTAGATGTCCGTGTTCGACGGGTTCGGCCGAACTTTAAAAAAAAGTCCGGGTCCGTGTCCCGGACTTTTACCGAACTTTTCCCGGACACCGAACCCCATTGAAGTCAATGGGGACCCGAACTTTAAGGCACTAAAATGGCTCTAAAACACCAAAGGAAAGGGCTAGAGTGCTGCAAATGGCAGCAAAACGTAATTAAGAGCATGGCAAGTGCTCTGCAAACAAATGTGGATAGGGAAATAACTTAAAACAACAAAAAAAAACAGAAAAATAAAACAATGTTCTTCTTCATCTCTGAAGGACGAGGCCCATATGGAGTAGGAGGGAGGTTGAGGTGGTGGTGGATGTGGCGGTGACATAGGCGTGCGCACAGGGTGTGCTGGGTGTGCCTGGGCACACCCTAATCACCTAGGGCACATAGCATTGCCAGTGAGGAGATGGGAAAGATCTCCCTGGGACCTGCTCTGCTCTATTTCTCCTTGCCTACAGGTACATGGCCCCGATACATTACTCTCCCTGCTGGCAAACACATGCATGTGTATTTCAACTTTGGGGTGCACACCTTAATGCAATAGGCTGCGCACACCTATGGGCGGTGTAGGTGGAAGCGGCGGTGGAGGAGGACCAGGGCCGGATTAACAGCATCATGGGCTTGGTGCTGAGGATTTTGAAGGGCCTTAAGGGCCGTGCCTTGCCATGCACCCAGAGGAGGAAGGGTGCAGCCATGCATGCCTAATTCAACATGGGATGCTGTCTCTGAAGCCCATAAACACATCCATGCATCGCCAACTGTCCCTCCTTGTCCGGCCTTCACGCTGTGTGGGGAGGTTCTGAGGGTGCTGCCTGGGGAAGCGAGCATAGAAGCCAGACTTCTGTGTTTACAAGTGACAGAAGAGCGGTAACAGTGAATATGGCCAACCCGGGGCCTATATAAAAGGTAGGGGCCTGGAGCTGCAGCTCCAATAGCCCCTACATTAATCTGGCCCTGAGGAGGAGGACGAGGTAGCCAACACTGCTTCTTTTCAAAAATTTTAAATGAGGGTACACCCCAAAAGAGTGAGAAAGAGCAAAAATGGAACAATGGGTGGGTAAGGTCGGTATCCATTGCTATTCTGCATAAGGTACGGAAAAGTCCCGTGGGATCCATGCCTGGTTCATTTTAATGAACGTGAGCTTGTCCACATTGTCTCTGGACAGGCGGCTGCGCTTGTCTGTTATAACGCCCCCAGCCGTGCTAAATACCCGTTCAGATAATACACTGGCTGCAGGGCACGCCAGCACCTCCAAGGCGTAAAGGGCAAGCTCAGGCCATGTGCCCAATTTGGAGACCCAGAAGTTGAAGGGGGCAGACCCGTCATTCACTACATGTAGGCGTGTGCACACATACTGCTCCACCATGTTGGTAAAATGCTGCCTCCTGCTAAGACGTTCCATCTGAGCTGCTGGTGCTGCTGTTTGTTGTGGCGTGCTGACAAAGCTTTTCCACATTTCGGCCATGCTAACCCTGCCTTCTGAGGTGCTGGCGGTGCCCTGGTTGCGTTGGCGACCTCCTCCTCCTCCTCCTCTGCCTTGTGCTTCCACTGTGGCCCCGCTGTCAGATGGGAATGCCAGCAGCATGGCGTCTACCAGCGTGCGCTTGTACTCGCGCATCTTGCGATCGCGCTCCAGTGAGTGAATTAAGGACGGTACGTTGTCCTTGTAACGGGGATCCAGCAGCGTGGCCACCCAGTAATCAGCACAAGTTAGAATGTGGGCAACTCGGCGGTCGTTGTGGAGACACTGCAGCATGTAATCGCTCATGTGTGCCAGGCTGCCCAGAGGCAACGAAAGGCTGTCCTCTGTGGGAGGTGTATCGTCCGTGTCCTCTGTATCCCCCCAGCCACGCACCAGTGATGGCCATGAGCTGGCCTGGGTGCCACCCTGCTGTGAACATGGTTCCATCTCCTCCTCCAGCTCCTCCTCCTCCTCATCCTCCTCATCCTCCAGAACTGTGCCCCTGCTGGACAATTGCGTCCCTGGCGTTTGCGTGTGCAGGAACCCACCCTCGGAGCCCCTTGCGAATGACTGCCCTGAAAGCCTTGGAAATGTTACCTCTTCATCCTCCTCCTCCTCCTCATCCTGTGCCACATCCTCTTCCATCATCGCCCGAATTGTTTTTTCAAGGAGGCATAGAAGTGGGATAGTTAAGCTGAGAACGGCGTCATTGCCACTGGCCATGTTGGTGGAGTACTCAAAACAGCGCAACAAGGCACACAGGTCTCGCATGGAGGCCCAGTTATTGGTGGTGAAGTGGTGCTGTTCCGCAGAGCGACTCACGCGTGCGTGCTGCAGCTGAAACTCCACTATGGCCTGCTGCTGCTCGCACAGTCTTTCCAGCATGTGCAAGGTGGAGTTCCACCTTGTGGGCACGTCACATATGAGGCGGTGAGCGGGAAGGCCGAAGTTACGCTGCAGCGCTGCCAGGCGAGCAGCAGCAGGGTGAGAACGCCGAAAGTGCGCACAAACGGCCCGCACTTTCTGCAGCAGCTCTGACATATCGGGGTAGTTTTTAAGGAACCTCTGCACCACCAAATTCAGCACATGCGCCAGGCAAGGGATGTGCGTCAAACCGGCTAGGCCCAGAGCTGCTATGAGATTTCGCCCGTTATCGCACACCACCAGGCCGGGCTTGAGGCTCGCTGGCAGCAACCACTCATTTGTCTGCTGTTCCATGCTCCTCCACAACTCCTGCGCGGTGTGTGGTTTGTCCCCCAAACAGGCAAGTTGTAAAACTGCCTGCTGTCGTTTACCCCTGGCCGTGCTGAAGTTGGTGGTGAAGGTGTTACGCTGTCCGGATGAGGAGGCGGTAGAGGATGAGGAAGCGGAGTAGGAGGAGTTAGGAACAGGAGGCAAACTGAAGCGCCCTGCAATCCTCGGTGGTGGAAGGACATGCGCCAAATTGCTATCCGCCTCAGGCCCATCCGCCACTGCATTTACCCAGTGTGCCGTTAGGGAGATATAACGCCCCTGACCGTGCTTACTGGTCCACGTATCCGTAGTTAGGTGGACCTTGGCACAGATGGCGTTGCGCAGTGCACACCTGATATTTTCCCCCACTTGGTTGTGCAGGGAAGGGATGGCTTGCCTGGAAAAGTAGTGGCGGCTGGGCACGACGTACTGTGGGACAGCCACCGACATAAGGTTTTTAAAACTGTGCGTCTCCACCAGACGGAATGACAGCATTTCAAAGGCCAATAATTTTGAAATGCTGGCATTCAGGGCCAGGGATCGCGGGTGGGTAGGGGGGTACTTCCTCTTCCTCTCAAGTGTTTGGGAGATGGAAAGCTGAACGCTTCCACGGGACATTGTGGAGATGGTTGTTGGTGACCCAGGTGGTGGTGTTGCTGACAGATCGTCTGTTTGCGGGGTGGCAGGTGCCGGTATCACTACAGATGTGGCTGGAGCGGCCGAGACTGCAGCAGAAGAGGAAGCAGGATGAGCCAGAGACGTTTCTTGGTTTTGAAGGTGTGTACTCCACTGCAGCTCGTGCTTTGCACTTAGATGCCTGATCATGCAGGTTGTGCTCAGGTTGAGAAGGTTTATGCCTCGCTTCAAGCTCTGATTGCACAGGGTGCAAACCACTCGTGTCCTGTCATCAGCACATTTTCTAAAGAACTTCCACGCTAGAGAACTCCTTTGAGCTGACTTTGGTGCGCTCGTTCCCTTGCTGCGTTGGGCAGTAGCGGGCGTAGTGTCTAGGGCACGGCCGCTCCGCTTCTGCACCCTGCTCCCTCTTCTGCTGTGCTGGTGGCTCTGTGCGACCACCGCCTCTTCCTCCAAACTACTCAGGTCACCTGCATGACGTTCATTCCATGTGGGGTCGAGGACCTCATCGTCCTCCACATCATCTTCCACCCAGTCTTCACCCCTGCCCTCCTTGTCGGTCTCCACAATGCTGAACGCCGCAGCAGTTGGCACCTGCGTTTCGTCATCATCGGAGACGTGCTGCGATGATCCTTGCATGTACTCATCTTGAGAAATAAGTGGTTGGGCATCGCTGCACTCAATCTCTTCCACTTCTGGGGCAGGGCTAGGTGGATGGCCCTGGGAAACCCTGCTGACAGAGTCCTCAAAAAGAATAAGAGACTGCTGTATGGCTTGGGGCTCAGACTGCTGGCCTGATTTGCAAGGGGGTGAGGTGAAAGACGGTTGGACATTGGCTGCAGGTGCCAACTCTGACCTTTCTGCAGTAGACTGGGTGGGAGACAATGTGAAGGAACTGGAGGCACTGTCAGCAGCAAACCAATCTACTATCGCCTCAACTTGTTCTGGCCTCATCACTTCTAGGGGCGTTTGATGCCCTACCAAATACTGATGCAGGTTCTGTCGCCTACTCACACTTGAGGAAGGTGTTTCACTTGTGCGTGTAGCTGGCACAGATCGACCACATCCTCTCCTTGCAACAGGAGCTCTACCAGCAGCACCACGACCCAGGCCACGGCCCTTATTTGACGGTCTCCTCATATTTCTGTAATTTAAGATCTTGCCCTAGAAAGGTTTTTATTGAATAGCGGAATAGGAAATATGATACAAAAAAGTGTATGTATCTCGCACGTACAAAACCACACTAGGCCCCAATTACTATTGTTTCTACCCCTAAAAGGATGGATGAGGAGTAGGAGGAGTATGGAACAGACAGCACCCTCAAATCTTCAGAAGTATGAGATGAACCCCAAAAACTTGGAAAGGTGGATCTCACACGTACCGACACAGACTATCCCGCAATTCAATTGATCCTCAAAGGTTTTTATTGAATAGCGGAATAGGAAATATGATCAAAAAAAGTGTATGTATCTCGCACGTACACAACCACACTAGGCCCCAATTACTATTGTTTGTACCCCTAAAAGGATGGATGAGGAGTAGGAGGAGGAGTATGGAACAGGCAGCACCCTCAAATCTTCAGAAGTATGAGATGAACCCCAAAAACTTGGAAAGGTGGATCTCACACGTACCGACACAGACTATCCCGCAATTCAATTGATCCTCAAAGGTTTTTATTGAATAGCGGAATAGGAAATATGATCAAAAAAAGTGTATGTATCTCGCACGTACACAACCACACTAGGCCCCAATTACTATTGTTTGTACCCCTAAAAGGATGGATGAGGAGTAGGAGGAGGAGTATGGAACAGGCAGCACCCTCAAATCTTCAGAAGTATGAGATGAACCCCAAAAACTTGGAAAGGTGGATCTCACACGTACCGACACAGACTATCCCGCAATTCAATTGATCCTCAAAGGTTTTTATTGAATAGCGGAATAGGAAATATGATCAAAAAAAGTGTATGTATCTCGCACGTACACAACCACACTAGGCCCCAATTACTATTGTTTGTACCCCTAAAAGGATGGTTGAGCAGTAGGAGCAGGAGTATGGAACAGGCAGCACCCTCAAATCTTCAGAAGTATGAGATGAACCCCAACAACTTGGAAAGGTGGATCTCACACGTACCGACACAGACTATCTCGCAATTGAATTGATCCCCAAAGGTTTTAATTGAATAGCGGAATAGAAAATATGATCAAAAAGAAAGTGTATGTATCTCGCACGTACACCACCACACTAGGCCCCAACTACTATTGTTTGTACCCCTAAAAGGATGGTTGAGCAGTAGGAGGAGGAGTATGGAACAGGCAGCACCCTCAAATCTTCAGTAGTATGAGATGAACCCCAAAAACTTGGAAAGGTGGATCTCTCTCACACGTACCAACACAGACTATCCCCCAATTTAACTGATCCCCAAAGGTTTTTGATTAAATAGCGGAATAGAAAATATGATCCAAAAAAAGTGTATGTATATCACACGTACACAACCACACTAGGCCCCAATTACTATTGTTTGTACCCCTAAAAGGCTAGATGAGGAGTAGGGGGAGTATGGAACAGGCAGCACCCTCAAACCTTCAGAAGTATGAGATGAACCCCAACAACTTGGAAAGGTGGATCTCTCTCACACGTACCAACACAGACTATCCCCCAATTTAACTGATCCCCAAAGGTTTTTGATTAAATAGCGGAATAGAAAATATGATCCAAAAAAAGTGTATGTATATCACACGTACACAACCACACTAGGCCCCAATTACTATTGTTTGTACCCCTAAAAGGCTAGATGAGGAGTAGGGGGGGTATGGAACAGGCAGCACCCTCAAACCTTCAGAAGTATGAGATGAACCCCAACAACTTGGAAAGGTGGATCTCTCTCACACGTACCAACACAGACTATCCCCCAATTTAACTGATCCCCAAAGGTTTTTGATTAAATAGCGGAATAGAAAATATGATCCAAAAAAAGTGTATGTATATCACACGTACACAACCACACTAGGCCCCAATGACTATTGTTTGTACCCCTAAAAGGCTAGATGAGGAGTAGGGGGGGTATGGAACAGGCAGCACCCTCAAACCTTCAGAAGTATGAGATGAACCCCAACAACTTGGAAAGGTGGATCTCTCTCACACGTACCAACACAGACTATCCCCCAATTTAACTGATCCCCAAAGGTTTTTGATTAAATAGCGGAATAGAAAATATGATCCAAAAAAAGTGTATGTATATCACACGTACACAACCACACTAGGCCCCAATTACTATTGTTTGTACCCCTAAAAGGCTAGATGAGGAGTAGGGGGGGTATGGAACAGGCAGCACCCTCAAACCTTCAGAAGTATGAGATGAACCCCAACAACTTGGAAAGGTGGATCTCTCTCACACGTACCAACACAGACTATCCCCCAATTTAACTGATCCCCAAAGGTTTTTGATTAAATAGCGGAATAGAAAATATGATCCAAAAAAAGTGTATGTATATCACACGTACACAACCACACTAGGCCCCAATTACTATTGTTTGTACCCCTAAAAGGCTAGATGAGGAGTAGGGGGGGTATGGAACAGGCAGCACCCTCAAACCTTCAGAAGTATGAGATGAACCCCAACAACTTGGAAAGGTGGATCTCTCTCACACGTACCAACACAGACTATCCCCCAATTTAACTGATCCCCAAAGGTTTTTGATTAAATAGCGGAATAGAAAATATGATCCAAAAAAAGTGTATGTATATCACACGTACACAACCACACTAGGCCCCAATTACTATTGTTTGTACCCCTAAAAGGCTAGATGAGGAGTAGGGGGGGTATGGAACAGGCAGCACCCTCAAACCTTCAGAAGTATGAGATGAACCCCAACAACTTGGAAAGGTGGATCTCTCTCACACGTACCAACACAGACTATCCCCCAATTTAACTGATCCCCAAAGGTTTTTGATTAAATAGCGGAATAGAAAATATGATCCAAAAAAAGTGTATGTATATCACACGTACACAACCACACTGGGCCCCAATTACTATTGTTTGTACCCCTAAAAGGCTAGATGAGGAGTAGGGGGAGTATGGAACAGGCAGCACCCTCAAACCTTCAGAAGTATGAGATGAACCCCAACAACTTGGAAAGGTGGATCTCTCTCACACGTACCAACACAGACTATCCCCCAATTTAACTGATCCCCAAAGGTTTTTGATTAAATAGCGGAATAGAAAATATGATCCAAAAAAAGTGTATGTATATCACACGTACACAACCACACTAGGCCCCAATTACTATTGTTTGTACCCCTAAAAGGCTAGGAGTAGGGGGAGTATGGAACAGGCAGCACCCTCAAACCTTCAGAAGTATGAGATGAACCCCAACAACTTGGAAAGGTGGATCTCTCTCACACGTACCAACACAGACTATCCCCCAATTTAACTGATCCCCAGAGGTTTTTGATTAAATAGCGGAATAGAAAATATGATCCCAAAAAAGTGTATGTATATCACACGTACACAACCACACTAGGCCCCAATTACTATTGTTTGTACCCCTAAAAGGCTAGGAGTAGGGGGAGTATGGAACAGGCAGCACCCTCAAACCTTCAGAAGTATGAGATGAACCCCAAAAACTTGGAAAGGTGGATCTCTCTCACACGTACCAACACAGACTATCCCCCAATTTAACTGATCCCCAAAGGTTTTTGATTAAATAGCGGAATAGAAAATATGATCCAAAAAAAGTGTATGTATATCACACGTACACAACCACACTAGGCCCCAATTACTATTGTTTGTACCCCTAAAAGGCTAGATGAGGAGTAGGGGGAGTATGGAACAGGCAGCACCCTCAAACCTTCAGAAGTATGAGATGAACCCCAACAACTTGGAAAGGTGGATCTCTCTCACACGTACCAACACAGACTATCCCCCAATTTAACTGATCCCCAAAGGTTTTTGATTAAATAGCGGAATAGAAAATATGATCCAAAAAAAGTGTATGTATATCACACGTACACAACCACACTAGGCCCCAATTACTATTGTTTGTACCCCTAAAAGGCTAGATGAGGAGTAGGGGGGGTATGGAACAGGCAGCACCCTCAAACCTTCAGAAGTATGAGATGAACCCCAACAACTTGGAAAGGTGGATCTCTCTCACACGTACCAACACAGACTATCCCCCAATTTAACTGATCCCCAAAGGTTTTTGATTAAATAGCGGAATAGAAAATATGATCCAAAAAAAGTGTATGTATATCACACGTACACAACCACACTAGGCCCCAATTACTATTGTTTGTACCCCTAAAAGGCTAGATGAGGAGTAGGGGGAGTATGGAACAGGCAGCACCCTCAAATCTTCAGAAGTATGAGATTGTGTTCACTGTACCCCACAAAGATTGAGTTCACTGCACCCCACAATGATTGTGTTCACTGCACCCCACAAAGATTGTGTTCACTGCACCTCACAAAGATTGTGTTCACTGTACCCCCCAAAGATTGTGTTCACTGCACCCCACAAAGATTCTGTTCACTGTACCCCACAAAGATTGTGTTCACTGCACCCTAAAAGGATGTTGTTCACTGCACCCCACAAAGATTGTGTTCACTGCACCCTAAAAGGATGTTGTTCACTGCACCCCAAAAAGATTGTGTTCACTGTACCCCCCCAAAGATTGTGTTCACTGCACCCCACAAAGATTGTGTTCACTGCACCCCAAAAAGATTGTGTTCACTGTACCCCCCAAAGATTGTGTTCACTGCACCCCAAAAAGATTGTGTTCACTGTACCCCCCAAAGATTGTGTTCACTGCACCCCACAAAGATTCTGTTCACTGTACCCCACAAAGATTGTGTTCACTGCACCCCAAAAAGATTGTGTTCACTGTACCCCCCCAAAGATTGTGTTCACTGCACCCCACAAAGATTCTGTTCACTGCACCCCACAAAGGATTTTGTTCACTGCACCCCAAAAAGATTGTGTTCACTGCACCCCAAAAAGGATTTTGATCACTGCACCCCAAAAAGGATGTTGTTCACTGCACCCCAAAAATGATTTTGTTCACTCCACCCCAAAAAGATTGTGTTCACTGCACCCCACAAAGATTGTGTTCACTGCACCCCAAAAAGATTGTGTTCACTGTACCCCCCAAAGATTGTGTTCACTGCACCCCACAAAGATTCTGTTCACTGTACCCCACAAAGATTGTGTTCACTGCACCCCAAAAAGATTGTGTTCACTGCACCCCAAAAAGGATGTTGTTCACTGCACCCCAAAAAGGATGTTGTTCACTCCACCCCAAAAAGATTGTGTTCACTGCACCCCACAAAGATTGTGTTCACTGCACCCCAAAAATGATTTTGTTCACTGCACCCCAAAAAGGATTTTGTTCACTGCACCCCAAAAAGGATGTTGTTCACTCCACCCCAAAAAGATTGTGTTCACTGCACCCCAAAAAGATTGTGTTCACTGCACCCCACAAAGGATTTTGTTCACTGCACCCCAAAAAGATTGTGTTCACTGCACCCCAAAAAGGATGTTGTTCACTGCACCCCAAAAAGGATTTTGTTCACTGCACCCCAAAAAGATTGTGTTCACTGCACCCCACAAAGGATTTTGTTCACTGCACCCCACAAAGATTGTGTTCACTGCACACCAAAAAGGATTGTGTTCACTGCACCCCAAAAAGATTTTGTTCACTGCACCCCAAAAAGATTGTGTTCACTGCAGCCCAAAAAGATTGTGTTCACTGCAGCCCAAAAAGATTGTGTTCACTGCAGCCCAAAAAGATTGTGTTCACTGCAGCTCACACACAGAAAAATGGATGTGGATCACTGACACCTGCCTATCTCCAATCCCACACCACACAGCAATATCGATTGTAGTTTGTAGAACACAGTTTCCCTAAAATTCAGCAGACTCTGTCCCTAACAGGATTGAGAAGAGATCGTAGATCAGGATTGAGTGCAGATTCACCCCACCCCCCACACAGCAATATCGATTGTAGTTTGTAGAAGACACTGACCCTATAATTCAGCAGACTCTATCCCTAAAATGCCTACAACTCGCCCTGCCTAAACACTCCGACCTGTCCCTCAATTCTATCCGGACACAAATGGTTTTTTCCTGCCTATCTTTCCCTAATCAGCAGCCAGCACATTGATGTGTGCTCTGTCCCTTAGCTAAGCAGCAGAATGACGCTGCTGCGGCGGCTGCCTCGAACTTATAAAGACTTGGTCACATGCTTCAGACGACCAATCACAGCTACTAAGACATTTGCAGGCATGGCTGGGATGGCTTAAGGCACACCAGTTAAACGATTGTTGATTGGCTGTTGAAAGCCCGCCATGAAAAGAGCGCCAAAGCATGCAAAACCCGGAAATAAAACGACCGAACACGGATTTTTACCCGAACATACAGTAAAGTGTCCGTGTCCGTGTTCGGGTAAAAAAAATCCAATTATTCGGTACGAACACGAATAATACAGTCCGTGTTCGCTCAACACTACTTTTGGGCCATCTTGTTTTCACATTCTGCGTACTTCTGATGGGTAGTCAATGAAATGTATATCAGATACACGTCTTTACGTAAAAATGATCAGACCTATGTGTGTTGACTTTGAAGCGCATTCGTCCTTCTTGCACTCTAAGGCTATGTTTCCACTAATGCACCTACTAGGTCGTGCGATTTCAAGTGCGACTTTGTGGTGCGACTTGTTTGCGACTACTCCTGGGGACTTCGGTGCGACTACCTTCTATGAGGGACAAGTCGCACTGAGATTGTCCGGGAAGTGGTGCAAAAACCTTTTCTCAAGTCACTGCGTCTTGAGTCGCAGCAGTTAGAACGGTCCACTCCTAATTGAAATTAATAGGTTTTGACTTGTCATGCGAATTGACATGTGTCGAGACGCACAACAAGTCACACTAAAGGGAAGGGGGCTTTATGGTCATTCTTTTATAAATTGGAGGAATTGCTGTACTCCCATCTGGAGTTTTACAGGGCTGCATTCAGCTCCAGTAGCTTTGGCATTTCTTCCTGGGTGACTGGTCTGCTGAACCTTGGCTGGCCTCATGGGCCCAACTCTATCTGTTGTGTAACATGATGCTGTTAGAGCTCTTTCCCGATTTGGTGACAGTGGAATTATTGGTGTACATTTTACAGAGTAGGCTGGTGGTTATATAAACAGAGGAGTGTGGTACAAGTGGTTAACTGCCCCTCTGCACACTCTCTAGTCTTGTTTTGACTCCTATTGGTCCCTGTTTGTGTTTTTTCCTCCCAGAACTCTTGGGTAACCTGCCAGTGAATTTGGGACGAATTGGTGCTGTCACCTGGTGAGGAGTTCTCCCTTTCCCCCTGCGGGACAGGCATCTGGCTCTTTCCTCCTACCTCTTTACCTGCAGGATATAGTTGTGGCTGGTTTGATGGTGGGTACTGCTCTCTCTGTTGTATTGTTTGTTTCAGACTATTCAGCCAGGGGGATATCTCCAGAATTTTCTTATCCAGAGGGTTTTAAAGGGTTGGAAATGTCTGATGTGCTTCCCTGATTCGCGGCACCTGTCTTCTGTGCACAAATTAAGCGACATCTTCTCCATTTGGCCCTCGGTCGGTTTTTGCATTTAGGGCTCTTTTTTCTAAATGCCTTTTCTTTAGCATTCTTTGGCACCTTTAAGATAGGTGAACACGTTGCCAAGGAAAAACGCTCAGTTGGTAGTAACTCAGAGAATGTGCTAATCACGGAATTCTTTGTTTTTATCTCACGCTGATTCCTCCAACCTCAGCTAATTCCAATATTTTCGGGTCTTCCGACTTTTCCTTTCTTAGCTGATCTTGCCTCCTACTGATTTTTCCTACACACTCTTTCCTCTTTGGCACAGCCATTGCTGCCCATGGTATGGGTTTTTTCGGATGTGCGAGATGGCTTTTAGGTAGATGGGAATCATTTCCAAAATGTGGCTACATGTTTGTCCTCACCTTTTGTTCTGATTTAATGTTGCTCTCCAGCATTAGTTTAGATCATTGCTGACTCCTTCGTTTATTGGGCCTCTTGCCACGCCGAATTTTGACACTGTTGGGAGAATTTTCCTTTGCAGTTAAAAAAAAAAAAAAATTTGTTGTTGCAATTTTCATGGCCTTTCCTGGGTTGCTGATATTACCTGAGACAATTGCTTTTAGGTCCCTTCATTCTTATCATTCATGTATAGAGAATGAATGTGGGCATTACCGGTCTGTAGGTTCAATATCCCCAGTTAAGCATGGTTTTGCTCGATGTTGTGACACTTTTACCAATCTATCGCTTGGTCCAACATTGTCCCCTTTTTCTGGTTTTGGCCTGTCATACTTTGTTTTTGTTTCGAATTCTTGCTTGGAGCTTTTTTGCCGCAAGGTGAATACCTAGGTTTTTAGAAATTGTCCACAGGTTTGGTGGCATTGTTGTTCGCCACAGGGGTCTTGGTGGAGATAAGAGTATTTATTGAGCCCTTATGGGTTCATTTAAACAATTATTAAAAATATGGTAATCTCGGCCTACAATCTGGTGTCGAGAAGGTGCTGGCTGCGGTGGGGCGCTCGTCAGTGTACCACTAACTTGCGTGTGGCGGTTTGGACCTTGCCAGCAATTGATGTTGCTTTATGGGCTATGCCCTCAAGTTAAATTCTGGGGTCAGTATAATGTCTGTCTGGCACTGATGGTAAGGACAGGCCTCTTAGACTATGTAAGTTTATGTTTTATGGGTGCTCACGGTAGAACTGTGGCTGGCATTGTCGGATGCTCACAGTATAACCGTGACTGGCACTGTTGTTTGGTACATTTGGAAAGTTGTTACTTTTGAAAAGTTCAATAAAGCTGTGGCCTTGCCCTATTTCCAACTTAATCAGCTTCTGTGTCTTTTTGGGGGGCAAGGTATTGGTTTATTAGCTGCTCATAAATGAGCCTATGCTTCTCAGCAGTCATGACTGGAAAAAGATTTCAACAGGCTTGGAAAAAGAGTCCAACAGGCTTGGAGGGTCTGTCGCCTCACCAGAGTAGTTATGACATCAAAATACATTCCATAGCATGATCACTTTTGATTGTGGGACAACAATGACATCATACTATTCATTTCCATATCTAAGTAGCAGTGCTCCGAGAAAATCAAATCAATTGACAACGTCTAAAGACACTATCATCTGGTTCTGGGGACTGGAAAAAGTCTCCAAAAGGCTTATACTCTTTTCTCTAAATTTGTAGGTTGAAGCCCCACAGCTTGTCAATTCACATTTTGCTCTTCCTACTGCAGCGGATGGCCATGCCACAACAATGACATCATACTATTCATTTCCATATCTCAGTAGCAGTGCTCCGAGAAAATCAAATCAATTGACAACGTCTAAAGACACTATCATCTGGTTCTGGGGACTGGAAAAAGTGTCCAAAAGGCTTATACTTTTTTCTCTAAATTTGTGGGTTGAAGCCCCACAGCTTGTCAGTTCACATTTTGCTCTTCCTACTGCAGCGGATGGCCCCACCACTGACTAGATGCCAGGACTTTGTAGTGTCATAGTTTATCCTTTCCTCTATGTTCTACAGTATGTCTATGATTGTGAGATATATAGTTTCAACACTGAAATCTGAAGATTTCCTCTACTGACGCCTGTGCTAACAGGGCAACAAATGACAACATGAAAGCATATGAAAAATGCAAATAAAAAACACAATTCGCACTACGGAAGGTTGACCACACATTTGACAAGGGCGTAGTCGGCAGGATTTGAACCTGCGCGGGAAGACCCCAATGGATTTCTAGTCCATCGCCTTAACCACTCGGCCACTATACATCTATCACGTCAATGGAGTAGGTATGGCATCAAAATATTTTCCATGGCAAAATTCTTTTTGACTGTATTATAGCAATGGTATCATAATATTAACTGTCATCTCTCAGTGGCTATGCTTTGTTTCATGAAAAACAAATCACTCCTAAACATACTGGGAAGCTATCATCTTGATCTGATGATTGGAATAGGAGTCCAAAGGGCTGAGAGTCTTTTTCTAAATTTCAGAGTTCAAGCCCCACCACAGCCTGTCAATTCATGTTTTTTTTTTTCCTTCTGCAATGAGTGGCCCTTTCACTGACTAGCTGCTTGGTATCAACACTTTAAACTTTCCTTTTCCCAACAAAAGTTGTCATAACATTGACATTAAAGTACAACTTGGGACATCACAACAATAGCCACACCATGCCAATAGCAGTTCTGAGCTTCCTAATAGGTACCAAAGCAATCACCGAGATCTGATCAATAGATGTAGAGTCCAAAGTGCCTAGAATCTTTATTGGTGGATGATAGGATCAAGCCCAAAAAGCTGTAATTTTGCTAAATGGATAAAGAGACCAAACTGCTTAGACTTTCAATCAAGGGGTCATGGGTTTAGGGAGTGAAGCTTTCAACAAATTCTCTCCTTATCAACAGGGTGACCTCTGCCACAAAGCAGCTACTGAGGATGGAAACAGTAAGCAGTGCTTTTCCTAACCTGGAAAGGTAGAATGTAGTCAGCAGGATTTGAACCTGCGCGGGGAGACCCCAATGGATTTCAAGTCCATCGCCTTAACCACTCGGCCACGACTACCCAACATGCCTACAAGTTCTGTCGCCTCACCAGAGAAGTTATGACATCAAAATACATTTCATGGAATGATCACTTTTGACTGTGTGACAACAATGACATCATATTATTCATTTTCATGTCTCAGTAGCAGTGCTTTGTTCAAAGAAAATCCAATCATTTGAAAACATCTAAAGACACTGTCATCTGGTTCTGATGAAAGCCCCTTGAACCGCCTTTAGGGAAAGGGAGCCTTGACTGCTGGAAGTATGGCATCACTGTGGGTGTGAACCTAAAAGAGAAGTTAAGTAGCTCCCTTGGGATTGGCTACATAGACCTGAGGTGACTGGGTGGAGCCTGAACTCTAGGAAAAGGCTGCGCTGGGGCACATCCAACTGCTCTGAAGAGATTCAGCTGTTACAAGAGTTGCTAGGTGAGTATCCCTCCTCTGTTCACAGGCCCCTCACTGCCAAATTTCACAGGAGTTATCCTTCCTCAGCGTTCCTGTACCATCATGGACACAGAACTTTTATCCAGGCTGACTGGCTGCTTTCTCTTCTTATGGTGAGACTGTCCTCTCAGCTCCTACACCTGCTGACCATCCCCCGCTGCCAAGCCACCCTCCTCCAGGGACATTCAATCCATCCAGCCCCTCCAGGGTCACTACTACTACAGCCAGACACAGGACCCCCTCTGGAGCTACTGGTGCTGAGGGCGCTGGCTCCTCTCCTTCTCTGCTAGACCCTCACTCTGCCTTCCTTCCCCTGAGATCTTCCCAGCACAGCCATGTCTCCAATACAACATCAGCCTCTGTTAATGGACACCGCCTGCCCCATTCTGGGATTCCCAGAGCATCACATGTGAACAGACCTCATATGCTCCTTCCCTGGATACTGCTTCACTCAGCTCCCTGTGCTCTGCAGAGCAGGAACTGATTACCACTAGCAGCTCTCATCTCCAGCATATCAATCATCTCATCTCACTGCTTCACTCAGCTCCCTGTGCCCTACAGGGCAGGAACTGGTTTACAGTATCAGCTCTAATCTCCTCCAGCATCTCACTCATCTCTCACTGCTTTATTCAGCTCCCTGTGCCCTACAGGGCAGGACTGATATACACTGTCAGCTCTCATCTCCTGCAGCATATCACTCATCTCTCACTGTCTGTGTGAGGGATCAGGTTTCCATACAGCAGGAGGCACTGATCATTAACTCTTTGCATCCCTGCCTCAGCATGCATACCAGACAGCATTTCAGAGTTACAGCCTCCCCAAGTGGCACATGCTTCTTTGTCACTTGAGGCTGGAGGCTCCTTCCTAGTAACCCTGCAGGTCCCAGCACAACCTGTGACACACAGGGTCAACTTCTGGACTCCAGACTCTCCCTCCAGATCTGTCTGAAGGCAATCATCAATCTTCCTACTCAAACTCTGCTGGGTAAGTATGAATATAGGGTGGTCTGGGATAAGTCAGGTGTAGCTGTTTCAGAGCCACTGATGCATTTTTGAAGCAGTCCATTCAGTTTTTATTTTTTACTATAGTTGAGTGTCACACCAGCTGTGGCACCCACCCCATCCTCCAGGGTCTGGTTCTCACCTAGGTGACCCACTATAATTAATTTCCCTGTTGATTTGCACAAATGATTGAATAATTATATTTTACATATGGCACCGTCAGTTCACAGATGAGCTGACGCGGGTGCTTTTTGATACACAGACAGTTGACAAATAAACACATATTGATGTTAATACTGAGGGTGAAAAATCAAAGCAGCTTCCTTGAATTTTGGGAACTGGCTGCAAGGTTCTCTGTGCCTATGCATTGCTCTGTACAAAAAAAAAAAAATCCAGAACTAGCATTTTCCCTATTCAATTATGTGGATCTCAGTTGGGAGGTCCACAAAACATATGGAAGGCAATGCTGTTTAATTTTGATACCCAGTTTTGCCTAAATGGCTGCCGGAAAGAACTGTGTTTTGACTGCCGAAATATTAGTCTATGGTATATGTATATTGACCTGCGTTGCTATCTTCTAACATTATTTACTCTGGCGCTGACTTTTACTCTGCATATGGTTATTACTCATGTGCCTACACAGGCCAGCTTCTTTCCACTCACTCGCACAGAATGTCTGCAGTATACCAATTGGCATCTGCTGGCTGTTTATCGAGAACCACTGTGTGCGGTACATCGCATGTCACTTTAAACACAACTTTTCCCTTGGCGGTGGCGCCCACCCAGCAGTCAACTCTTTCTGCATAGGGAATATACCACCTGCCAAACCAAGTCTGGCCCTTCTAAGACAGAGGATGCCAGTGAATGTTTCACGAATGGGGCACTGGCTAGACCAGTACCCTCTCAGTGGGGAGGCTTGAGTCCTCCAATCTGGATTTATTCAGGGATTTTGGATCTCTTTCATGCGACCCATAATGCTTCTTGCGGGTTTCCTCACTTGGTGTGGTACTCGAAAAAGTACCAAAAAAAAAAAAAAAATTCCAACTGATACATTATTTTTCTATCCCTACAGGCTTGTCAGTTAATGGGGGTATTATCAGGAGAAATCCCAGTACTAATACTCCTCTTTTGATACCACAATTTCTTTGCTGAATTTGCTGGTGCTTCTACCCTTCTGCTTAAGGCTGACATCTGGTCTGCCTTTCTCCTCCTGCCTGTACATTGTGACTGTTCCATCTCAACAACATGGAAGATTGACATTGTAGAAATGGTCTGCCAACTTCTTAGGGTTAATTCGTTTCTGTCCTTAGTTAAATTTCCAAGGGACTCTAGGAAGCCCTGGCTGTGGCACTTCAATACTTTTGGGCCATCTTGTTTTCACATTCTGCGTACTTCTGATGGGTAGTCAATGAAATGTATATCAGATACACGTCTTTACGTAAAAATGATCAGACCTATGTGTGTTGACTTTGAAGCGCATTTGTCCTTCTTGCACTCTAAGGCTATGTTTCCACTAATGCACCTACTAGGTCGTGCGATTTCAAGTGCGACTTTGTGGTGCGACTTGTTTGCGACTACTCCTGGGGACTTCGGTGCGACTACCTTCTATGAGGGACAAGTCGCACTGAGATTGTCCGGGAAGTGGTGCAAAAACCTTTTCTCAAGTCACTGCGTCTTGAGTCGCAGCAGTTAGAACGGTCCACTCCTAATTGAAATTAATAGGTTTTGACTTGTCATGCAAATTGACATGTGTCGAGACGCACAACAAGTCACACTAGTGGGAAGGGGGCTTTATGGTCATTATTTTATAAATTGGAGGAATTGCTGTACTCCCATCTGGAGTTTTTTACAGGGCTGCATTCAGCTCCAGTAGCTTTGGCATTTCTTCCTGGGTGACTGGTCTGCTGAACCTTGGCTGGCCTCATGGGCCCAACTCTATCTGTTGTGTAACATGATGCTGTTAGAGCTCTTTCCCGATTTGGTGACAGTGGAATTATTGGTGTACATTTTACAGAGTAGGCTGGTGGTTATATAAACAGAGGAGTGTGGTACAAGTGGTTAACTGCCCCTCTGCACACTCTCTAGTCTTGTTTTGACTCCTATTGGTCCCTGTTTGTGTTTTTTCCTCCCAGAACTCTTGGGTAACCTGCCAGTGAATTTGGGACGAATTGGTGCTGTCACCTGGTGAGGAGTTCTCCCTTTCCCCCTGCGGGACAGGCATCTGGCTCTTTCCTCCTACCTCTTTACCTGCAGGATATAGTTGTGGCTGGTTTGATGGTGGGTACTGCTCTCTCTGTTGTATTGTTTGTTTCAGACTATTCAGCCAGGGGGATATCTCCAGAATTTTCTTATCCAGAGGGTTTTAAAGGGTTGGAAATGTCTGATGTGCTTCCCTGATTCGCGGCACCTGTCTTCTGTGCACAAATTAAGCGACATCTTCTCCATTTGGCCCTCGGTCGGTTTTTGCATTTAGGGCTCTTTTTTCTAAATGCCTTTTCTTTAGCATTCTTTGGCACCTTTAAGATAGGTGAACACGTTGCCAAGGAAAAACGCTCAGTTGGTAGTAACTCAGAGAATGTGCTAATCACGGAATTCTTTGTTTTTATCTCACGCTGATTCCTCCAACCTCAGCTAATTCCAATATTTTCGGGTCTTCCGACTTTTCCTTTCTTAGCTGATCTTGCCTCCTACTGATTTTTCCTACACACTCTTTCCTCTTTGGCACAGCCATTGCTGCCCAAGGTATGGGTTTTTTCGGATGTGCGAGATGGCTTTTAGGTAGATGGGAATCATTTCCAAAATGTGGCTACATGTTTGTCCTCACCTTTTGTTCTGATTTAATGTTGCTCTCCAGCATTAGTTTAGATCATTGCTGACTCCTTCGTTTATTGGGCCTCTTGCCACGCCGAATTTTGACACTGTTGGGAGAATTTTCCTTTGCAGTTAAAAAAAAAAAAAAATTGTTGTTGCAATTTTCATGGCCTTTCCTGGGTTGCTGATATTACCTGAGACAATTGCTTTTAGGTCCCTTCATTCTTATCATTCATGTATAGAGAATGAATGTGGGCATTACCGGTCTGTAGGTTCAATCTCCCCAGTTAAGCATGGTTTTGCTCGATGTTGTGACACTTTTACCAATCTATCGCTTGGTCCAACATTGTTACCTTTTTCTGGTTTTGGCCTGTCATACTTTGTTCTTGTTTCGAATTCTTGCTTGGAGCTTTTTTGCCGCAAGGTGAATACCTAGGTTTTTAGAAATTGTCCACAGGTTTGGTGGCATTGTTGTTCGCCACAGGGGTCTTGGTGGAGATAAGAGTATTTATTGAGCCCTTATGGGTTCATTTAAACAATTATTAAAAATATGGTAATCTCGGCCTACAATCTGGTGTCGAGAAGGTGCTGGCTGCGGTGGGGCGCTCGTCAGTGTACCACTAACTTGCGTGTGGCGGTTTGGACCTTGCCAGCAATTGATGTTGCTTTATGGGCTATGCCCTCAAGTTAAATTCTGGGGTCAGTATAATGTCTGTCTGGCACTGATGGTAAGGACAGGCCTCTTAGACTATGTAAGTTTATGTTTTATGGGTGCTCACGGTAGAACTGTGGCTGGCATTGTCGGATGCTCACAGTATAACCGTGACTGGCACTGTTGTTTGGTACATTTGGAAAGTTGTTACTTTTGAAAAGTTCAATAAAGCTGTGGCCTTGCCCTATTTCCAACTTAATCAGCTTCTGTGTCTTTTTGGGGGGCAAGGTATTGGTTTATTAGCTGCTCATAAATGAGCCTATGCTTCTCAGCAGTCATGACTGGAAAAAGATTTCAACAGGCTTGGAAAAAGAGTCCAACAGGCTTGGAGGGTCTGTCGCCTCACCAGAGTAGTTATGACATCAAAATACATTCCATAGCATGATCACTTTTGATTGTGGGACAACAATGACATCATACTATTCATTTCCATATCTAAGTAGCAGTGCTCCGAGAAAATCAAATCAATTGACAACGTCTAAAGACACTATCATCTGGTTCTGGGGACTGGAAAAAGTGTCCAAAAGGCTTAAACTCTTTTCTCTAAATTTGTAGGTTGAAGCCCCACAGCTTGTCAATTCACATTTTGCTCTTCCTACTGCAGTGGATGGCCACGCCACAACAATGACATCATACTATTCATTTCCATATCTCAGTAGCAGTGCTCCGAGAAAATCAAATCAATTGACAACGTCTAAAGACACTATCATCTGGTTCTGGGGGACTGGAAAAAGTGTCCAAAAGGCTTATACTTTTTTCTCTAAATTTGTGGGTTGAAGCCCCACAGCTTGTCAGTTCACATTTTGCTCTTCCTACTGCAGCGGATGGCCCCACCACTGACTAGATGCCAGGACTTTGTAGTGTCATAGTTTATCCTTTCCTCTATGTTCTACAGTATGTCTACGATTGTGAGATATATATTTTCAACACTGAAATGTGAAGATTTACTCTACTGACGCCTGTGCTAACAGGGCAACAAATGACACCATGAAACCAAATGATCAATGCAAATAAAAAACACAAGTCACACTGCGGAAGATTGACCACACATTACACACCACACACACGTAGTCGGCAGGATTTGAACCTGCGCGGGAAGTCCCCAATGGATTTCTAGTCCATCGCCTTAACCACTCGGCCACGACTACCTTTTGTGCCCTATAGATCTATCACGTCAATGGAGTAGGTAGGGCATCAAAATATTTTCCATGGCAAAATTCTTTTTGACTGTATTATAGCAATGACATCATAATATTAACTGTCATCTCTCAGTGGCTATGCTTTGTTTCAAGAAAAACAAATCACTCCTAAACAAACTGGGAAGCTATCATCTTGATCTGATGATTGGAATAGGAGTCCAAAGGGCTGAGAGTCTTTTTCTAAATTTCAGAGTTCAAGCCCCACCACAGCCTGTCAATTCATGTTTTTTTTTTTCCTTCTGCAATGAGTGGCCCTTTCACTGACTAGCTGCTTGGTATCAACACTTTAAACTTTCCTTTTCCCAACAAAAGTTGTCATAACATTGACATTAAAGTACAACTTGGGACATCACAACAATAGCCACACCATGCCAATAGCAGTTCTGAGCTTCCTAATAGGTACCAAAGCAATCACAGAGATCTGATCAATAGATGTAGAGTCCAAAGTGCCTAGAATCTTTATTGGTGGATGATAGGATCAAGCCCAACAGGCTGTCATTTTGCTAAATGGATAAAGAGACCAAACTGCTTAGACATTCAATCAAAGGGTCATGGGTTTAGGGAGTGAAGCTTTCAATAAATTCTTTCCTTATCAACAGGGTGACCTCTGCCACAAAGCAGCTACTGAGGATGGAAACAGTAAGCAGTGCTTTTCCTAAGCAGGAAAGGTAGAACGTAGTCGGCAGGATTTGAACCTGCGCGGGGAGACCCCAATGGATTTCTAGTCCATCGCCTTAACCACTCGGCCACAACTACCTTTTGGGCACTATACATCTATCACATCAATGGAGTAGGTATGGCATCAAAATATTTTCCATGGCAAAATTCTTTTTGACTGTATTATAGCAATGGTATCATAATATTAACTGTCATCTCTCAGTGGCTATGCTTTGTTTCATGAAAAACAAATCACTCCTAAACATACTGGGAAGCTATCATCTTGATCTGATGATTGGAATAGGAGTCCAAAGGGCTGAGAGTCTTTTTCTAAATTTCAGAGTTCAAGCCCCACCACAGCCTGTCAATTCATGTTTTTTTTTTCCTTCTGCAATGAGTGGCCCTTTCACTGACTAGCTGCTTGGTATCAACACTTTAAACTTTCCTTTTCCCAACAAAAGTTGTCATAACATTGACATTAAAGTACAACTTGGGACATCACAACAATAGCCACACAATGCCAATAGCAGTTCTGAGCTTCCTAATAGGTACCAAAGCAATCACCGAGATCTGATCAATAGATGTAGAGTCCAAAGTGCCTAGAGTCTTTATTGGTGGATGATAGGATCAAGCCCAAACAGCTGTCATTTTGCTAAATGGATAAAGAGACCAAACGGCTTAGACTTTCAATCAAGGGGTCATGGGTTTAGGGAGTGAAGCTTTCAATTAATTCTTTCCTTATCAACAGGGTGACCTCTGCCACAAAGCAGATACTGAGGATGTAAACAGTGCTTTTCCTAACCAGGAAAGGTAGAACGTAGTCGGCAGGATTTGAACCTGCGCGGGGAGACCCCAATGGATTTCAAGTCCATCGCCTTAACCACTCGGCCACGACTACCCAACATGCCTACAAGTTCTGTCGCCTCACCAGAGAAGCTATGACATCAAAATACATTTGATGGAATGATCACTTTTGACTGTGTGACAACAATGACATCATATTATTCATTTTCATGTCTCAGTAGCAGTGCTTTGTTCAAAGAAAATCCAATCATTTGAAAACATCTAAAGACACTGTCATCTGGTTCTGATGACTGGAAAAAGATTTCAACAGGCTTGGAAAAAGAGTCCAACAGGCTTGGAGGGTCTGTCGCCTCACCAGAGTAGTTATGACATCAAAATACATTCCATAGCATGATCACTTTTGATTGTGGGACAACAATGACATCATACTATTAATTTCCATATCTCAGTAGCAGTGCTCCGAGAAAATCAAATCAATTGACAACGTCTAAAGACACTATCATCTGGTTCTGGGGACTGGAAAAAGTGTCCAAAAGGCTTATACTTTTTTCTCTAAATTTGTGGGTTGAAGCCCCACAGCTTGTCAGTTCACATTTTGCTCTTCCTACTGCAGCGGATGGCCCCACCACTGACTAGATGCCAGGACTTTGTAGTGTCATAGTTTATCCTTTCCTCTATGTTCTACAGTATGTCTACGATTGTGAGATATATATTTTCAACACTGAAATGTGAAGATTTACTCTACTGACGCCTGTGCTAACAGGGCAACAAATGACACCATGAAACCATATGATCAATGCAAATAAAAAACATAAGTCACACTGCGGAAGATTGACCACACATTAGACAAGGGCGTAGTCGGCAGGATTTGAACCTGCGCGGGAAGTCCCCAATGGATTTCTAGTCCATCGCCTTAACCACTCGGCCACGACTACCTTTTGTGCCCTATAGATCTATCACGTCAATGGAGTAGGTAGGGCATCAAAATATTTTCCATGGCAAAATTCTTTTTGACTGTATTATAGCAATGACATCATAATATTAACTGTCATCTCTCAGTGGCTATGCTTTGTTTCATGAAAAACAAATCACTCCTAAACAAACTGGGAAGCTATCATCTTGATCTGATGATTGGAATAGGAGTCCAAAGGGCTGAGAGTCTTTTTCTAAATTTCAGAGTTCAAGCCCCACCACAGCCTGTCAATTCATGTTTTTTTTTTTCCTTCTGCAATGAGTGGCCCTTTCACTGACTAGCTGCTTGGTATCAACACTTTAAACTTTCCTTTTCCCAACAAAAGTTGTCATAACATTGACATTAAAGTACAACTTGGGACATCACAACAATAGCCACACCATGCCAATAGCAGTTCTAAGCTTCCTAATAGGTACCAAAGCAATCACAGAGATCTGATCAATAGATGTAGAGTCCAAAGTGCCTAGAATCTTTATTGGTGGATGATAGGATCAAGCCCAACAGGCTGTCATTTTGCTAAATGGATAAAGAGACCAAACTGCTTAGACATTCAATCAAAGGGTCATGGGTTTAGGGAGTGAAGCTTTCAATAAATTCTTTACTTATCAACAGGGTGACCTCTGCCACAAAGCAGCTACTGAGGATGGAAACAGTAAGCAGAGCTTTTCCTAACAAGGAAAGGTAGAACGTAGACGGCAGGATTTGAACCTGCGCGGGGAGACCCCAATGGATTTCAAGTCCCTCGCTTTAACCACTCGGCCACAACTACCCAACATGCCTACAAGTTCTGTCGCCACACCAGAGAAGTTATGACAGCAAAATACATTTCATGGAATGATCACTTTTGACTGTGTGACAACAATGACATCATATTATTCATTTTCATGTCTCAGTAGCAGTGCTTTGTTCAAAGAAAATCCAATCATTTGAAAACATCTAAAGACACTGTCATCTGGTTCTGATGACTGGAAAAAGATTTCAACAGGCTTGGAAAAAGACTCCAACAGGCTTGGAGGGTCTGTCGCCTCACCAGAGTAGTTATGACATCAAAATACATTCCATAGCATGATCACTTTTGATTGTGGGACAACAATGACATCATACTATTCATTTCCATATCTCAGTAGCAGTGCTCCGAGAAAATCAAATCAATTGACAACGTCTAAAGACACTATCATCTGGTTCTGGGGACTGGAAAAAGTGTCCAAAAGGCTTATACTCTTTTCTCTAAATTTGTAGGTTGAAGCCCCACAGCTTGTCAATTCACATTTTGCTCTTCTTTCTGCAGCGGATGGCAACGCCACAACAATGACATCATACTATTCATTTCCATATCTCAGTAGCAGTGCTCCGAGAAAATCAAATCAATTGACAACGTCTAAAGACACTATCATCTGGTTCTGGGGACTGGAAAAAGTGTCCAAAAGGCTTATACTTTTTTCTCTAAATTTGTGGGTTGAAGCCCCACAGCTTGTCAGTTCACATTTTGCTCTTCCTACTGCAGCGGATGGCCCCACCACTGACTAGATGCCAGGACTTTGTAGTGTCATAGTTTATCCTTTCCTCTATGTTCTACAGTATGTCTATGATTGTGAGATATATAGTTTCAACACTGAAATGTGAAGATTTACTCTACTGACGCCTGTGCTAACAGGGCAACAAATGACAACATGAAAGCATATGAAAAATGCAAATAAAAAACACAATTCGCACTACGGAAGGTTGACCACACATTTGACAAGGGCGTAGTCGGCAGGATTTGAACCTGCGCGGGGAGACCCCAATGGATTTTTAGTCCATCGCCTTAACCACTCGGCCACAATTACTTTTTGGGCACTATACATCTATCACGTCAATCACAACAATGGAGTAGGTGTGGCATCAAAATATTTTCCATGGCAAAATTCTTTTTGACTGTATTATAGCAATGGTATCATAATATTAACTGTCATCTCTCAGTGGCTATGCTTTGTTTCATGAAAAACAAATCACTCCTAAACATACTGGGAAGCTATCATCTTGATCTGATGATTGGAATAGGAGTCCAAAGGGCTGAGAGTCTTTTTCTAAATTTCAGAGTTCAAGCCCCACCACAGCCTGTCAATTCATGTTTTTTTTTTTTCCTTCTGCAATGAGTGGCCCTTTCACTGACTAGCTGCTTGGTATCAACACTTTAAACTTTCCTTTTCCCAACAAAAGTTTTCATAACATTGACATTAAAGTACAACTTGGGACATCACAACAATAGCCACACCATGCCAATAGCAGTTCTGAGCTTCCTAATAGGTACCAAAGCAATCACCGAGATCTGATCAATAGATGTAGAGTCCAAAGTGCCTAGAATCTTTATTGGTGGATGATAGGATCAAGCCCAACAGGCTGTCATTTTGCTAAATGGATAAAGAGACCAAACTGCTTAGACTTTTAATCAAGGGGTCATGGGTTTAGGGAGTGAAGCTTTCAATAAATTCTTTCCTTATCAACAGGGTGACCTCTGCCACAAAGCAGCTACTGAGGATGGAAACAGTAAGCAGCGCTTTTCCTAACCAGGAAAGGTAGAACGTAGTCGGCAGGATTTGAACCTGCGCGGGGAGACCCCAATGGATTTCAAGTCCCTCGCTTTAACCACTCGGCCACAACTACCCAACATGCCTACAAATTCTGTCGCCACACCAGAGAAGTTATGACAGCAAAATACATTTCATGGAATGATCACTTTTGACTGTGTGACAACAATGACATCATATTATTCATTTTCATGTCTTAGTAGCAGTGCTTTGTTCAAAGAAAATCCAATCATTTGAAAACATCTAAAGACACTGTCATCTGGTTCTGATGACTGGAAAAAGATTTCAACAGGCTTGGAAAAAGACTCCAACAGGCTTGGAGGGTCTGTCGCCTCACCAGAGTAGTTATGACATCAAAATACATTCCATAGCATGATCACTTTTGATTGTGGGACAACAATGACATCATACTATTCATTTCCATATCTCAGTAGCAGTGCTCCGAGAAAATCAAATCAATTGACAACGTCTAAAGACACTATCATCTGGTTCTGGGGACTGGAAAAAGTGTCCAAAAGGCTTATACTCTTTTCTCTAAATTTGTAGGTTGAAGCCCCACAGCTTGTCAATTCACATTTTGCTCTTCTTTCTGCAGCGGATGGCCACGCCACAACAATGACATCATACTATTCATTTCCATATCTCAGTAGCAGTGCTCCGAGAAAATCAAATCAATTGACAACGTCTAAAGACACTATCATCTGGTTCTGGGGACTGGAAAAAGTGTCCAAAAGGCTTATACTTTTTTCTCTAAATTTGTGGGTTGAAGCCCCACAGCTTGTCAGTTCACATTTTGCTCTTCCTACTGCAGCGGATGGCCCCACCACTGACTAGATGCCAGGACTTTGTAGTGTCATAGTTTATCCTTTCCTCTATGTTCTACAGTATGTCTATGATTGTGAGATATATAGTTTCAACACTGAAATGTGAAGATTTACTCTACTGACGCCTGTGCTAACAGGGCAACAAATGACAACATGAAAGCATATGAAAAATGCAAATAAAAAACACAATTCGCACTACGGAAGGTTGACCACACATTTGACAAGGGCGTAGTCGGCAGGATTTGAACCTGCGCGGGGAGACCCCAATGGATTTTTAGTCCATCGCCTTAACCACTCGGCCACAACTACTTTTTGGGCACTATACATCTATCACGTCAATCACGTCAATGGAGTAGGTGTGGCATCAAAATATTTTCCATGGCAAAATTCTTTTTGACTGTATTATAGCAATGGTATCATAATATTAACTGTCATCTCTCAGTGGCTATGCTTTGTTTCAAGAAAAACAAATCACTCCTAAACATACTGGGAAGCTATCATCTTGATCTGATGATTGGAATAGGAGTCCAAAGGGCTGAGAGTCTTTTTCTAAATTTCAGAGTTCAAGCCCCACCACAGCCTGTCAATTCATGTTTTTTTTTTCCTTCTGCAATGAGTGGCCCTTTCACTGACTAGCTGCTTGGTATCAACACTTTAAACTTTCCTTTTCCCAACAAAAGTTGTCATAACATTGACATTAAAGTACAACTTGGGACATCACAACAATAGCCACACCATGCCCATAGCAGTTCTGAGCTTCCTAATTGGTACTAAAGCAATCACCGAGATCTGATCAATAGATGTAGAGTCCAAAGTGCCTAGAATCTTTATTGGTGGATGATAGGATCAAGCCCAACAGGCTGTCATTTTGCTAAATGGATAAAGAGACCAAACTGCTTAGACTTTTAATCAAGGGGTCATGGGTTTAGGGAGTGAAGCTTTCAATAAATTCTTTCCTTATCAACAGGGTGACCTCTGCCACAAAGCAGCTACTGAGGATGGAAACAGTAAGCAGCACTTTTCCTAACCAGGAAAGGTAGAACGTAGTCGGCAGGATTTTGAACCTGCGCGGGGAGACCCCAATGGATTTCAAGTCCATCGCCTTAACCACTCGGCCACGACTACCTTTTGTGCCCTATACATCTATCACGTCAATGGAGTAGGTATGGCATCAAAATATTTTCCATGGCAAAATTATTTTTGACTGTATTATAGCAATGGTATCATAATCTTAACTGTCATCTCTCAGTGGCTATGCTTTGTTTCATGAAAAACAAATCACTCCTAAACATACTGGGAAGCTATCATCTTGATCTGATGATTGGAATAGGAGTCCAAAGGGCTGAGAGTCTTTTTCTAAATTTCAGAGTTCAAGCCCCACCACAGCCTGTCAATTCATGTTTTTTTTTTTCCTTCTGCAATGAGTGGCCCTTTCACTGACTAGCTGCTTGGTATCAACACTTTAAACTTTCCTTTTCCCAACAAAAGTTGTCATAACATTGACATTAAAGTACAACTTGGGACATCACAACAATAGCCACACCATGCCAATAGCAGTTCTGAGCTTCCTAATAGGTACCAAAGCAATCACCGAGATCTGATCAATAGATGTAGAGCCCAAAGTGCCTAGAATCTTTATTGGTGGATGATAGGATCAAGCCCAACAGGCTGTCATTTTGCTAAATGGATAAAGAGACCAAACTGCTTAGACTTTCAATCAAGGGGTCAGGGGTTTAGGGAGTGAAGCTTTCAATAAATTCCTTCCTTATCAACAGGGTGACCTCTGCCACAAAGCAGCTACTGAGGATGGAAACAGTAAGCTGTGCTTTTCCTAACCAGGAAAGGTAGGACGTAGTCGGCAGATTTTGAACCTGCGCGGGGAGACCCCAATAGAATTCAAGTCCATCGCCTTAACCACTCGGCCACGACTACCCAACATGCCTACAAGTTCTGTCGCCTCACCAGAGAAGTTATGACATCAAAATACATTTCATGGAATGATCACTTTTGACTGTGTGACAACAATGACATCATATTATTCATTTTCATGTCTCAGTAGCAGTGCTTTTTTCAAAGAAAATCCAATCATTTGAAAACATCTAAAGACACTGTCATCTGGTTCTGATGACTGGAAAAAGATTTCAACAGGCTTGGAAAAAGAGTCCAACAGGCTTGGAGGGTCTGTCGCCTCACCAGAGTAGTTATGACATCAAAATACATTCCATAGCATGATCACTTTTTATTGTGGGACAACAATGACATCATACTATTCATTTCCATATCTCAGTAGCAGTGCTCCGAGAAAATCAAATCAATTGACAACGTCTAAAGACACTATCATCTGGTTCTGGGGACTGGAAAAAGTGTCCAAAAGGCTTATACTCTTTTCTCTAAATTTGTGGGTTGAAGCCCCACAGCTTCTCAGTTCACATTTTGCTCTTCCTACTGCAGCGGATGGCCCCACCACTGACTAGATGCCAGGACTTTGTAGTGTCATAGTTTATCCTTTCCTCTATGTTCTACAGTATGTCTACGATTGTGAGATATATATTTTCAACACTGAAATGTGAAGATTTACTCTACTGACGCCTGTGCTAACAGGGCAACAAATGACAACATGAAACCATATGATCAATGCAAATAAAAAACTCTATTTGCACTACGGAAGGTTGACCACACATTTGACAAGGGCGTAGTCGGCAGGATTTGAACCTGCGCGGGGAGACCCCAATGGATTTATAGTCCATCGCCTTAACCACTCAGCCACGACTACCTTTTGGGCACTATACATCTATCACATCAATGGAGTAGGTATGGCATCAAAATATTTTCCATGGCAAAATTCTTTTTGACTGTATTATAGCAATGGTATCATAATATTAACTGTCATCTCTCAGTGGCTATGCTTTGTTTCATGAAAAACAAATCACTCCTAAACATACTGGGAAGCTATCATCTTGATCTGATGATTGGAATAGTAGTCCAAAGGGCTAAGAGTCTTTTTCTAAATTTCAGAGTTCAAGCCCCACCACAGCCTGTCAATTCATGTTTTTTTTTTTCCTTCTGCAATGAGTGGCCCTTTCACTGACTAGCTGCTTGGTATCAACACTTTAAACTTTCCTTTTCCCAACAAAAGTTGTCATAACATTGACATTAAAGTACAACTTGGGACATCACAACAATAGCCACACCATGCCAATAGCAGTTCTGAGCTTCCTAATAGGTACCAAAGCAATCACTGAGATCTGATCAATAGATGTAGAGTCCAAAGTGCCTAGAATCTTTATTGGTGGATGATAGGATCAAGCCCAACAGGCTGTCATTTTGCTAAATGGATAAAGAGACCAAACTGCTTAGACTTTTAATCAAGGGGTCATGGGTTTAGGGAGTGAAGCTTTCAATAAATTCTTTCCTTATCAACAGGGTGACCTCTGCCACAAAGCAGCTACTGAGGATGGAAACAGTAAGCAGCGCTTTTCCTAACCAGGAAAGGTAGAACGTAGT
>NC_138770.1:545843204-545845704 GCF_965119305.1 Pelophylax lessonae | reverse complement strand
AAAATCAAATCAATTGACAACGTCTAAAGACACTATCATCTGGTTCTGGGGACTGGAAAAAGTGTCCAAAAGGCTTATACTTTTTTCTCTAAATTTGTGGGTTGAAGCCCCACAGCTTGTCAGTTCACATTTTGCTCTTCCTACTGCAGCGGATGGCACCACCACTGACTAGATGCCAGGACTTTGTAGTGTCATAGTTTATCCTTTCCTCTATGTTCTACAGTATGTCTATGATTGTGAGATATATAGTTTCAACACTGAAATGTGAAGATTTACTCTACTGACGCCTGTGCTAACAGGGCAACAAATGACAACATGAAACCATATGATCAATGCAAATAAAAAACACAATTCGCACTACGGAAGGTTGACCACACATTTGACAAGGGTGTAGTCGGCAGGATTTGAACCTGCGCGGGGAGAGCCCAATGGATTTCTAGTCCATCGCCTTAACCACTCGGCCACGACTACCTTTTGGGCACTATACATCTATCACATCTATCACATCAATCACATCAATGGAGTAGGTATGGCATCAAAATATTTTCCATGGCAAAATTCTTTTTGACTGTATTATAGCAATGGTATCATAATATTAACTGTCATCTCTCAGTGGCTATGCTTTGTTTCATGAAAAACAAATCACTCCTAAACATACTGGGAAGCTATCATCTTGATCTGATGATTGGAATAGGAGTCCAAAGGGCTGAGAGTCTTTTTCTAAATTTCAGAGTTCAAGCCCCACCACAGCCTGTCAATTCATGTTTTTTTTTTTTCCTTCTGCAATGAGTGGCCCTTTCACTGACTAGCTGCTTGGTATCAACACTTTAAACTTTCCTTTTCCCAACAAAAGTTTTCATAACATTGACATTAAAGTACAACTTGGGACATCACAACAATAGCCACACCATGCCAATAGCAGTTCTGAGCTTCCTAATAGGTACCAAAGCAATCACCGAGATCTGATCAATAGATGTAGAGTCCAAAGTGCCTAGAATCTTTATTGGTGGATGATAGGATCAAGCCCAACAGGCTGTCATTTTGCTAAATGGATAAAGAGACCAAACTGCTTAGACTTTTAATCAAGGGGTCATGGGTTTAGGGAGTGAAGCTTTCAATAAATTCTTTCCTTATCAACAGGGTGACCTCTGCCACAAAGCAGCTACTGAGGATGGAAACAGTAAGCAGCGCTTTTCCTAACCAGGAAAGGTAGAACGTAGTCGGCAGGATTTTGAACCTGCGCGGGGAGACCCCAATGGATTTCAAGTCCATCGCCTTAACCATTCGGCCACGACTACCCAACATGCCTACAAGTTCTGTCGCCTCACCAGAGAAGTTATGACATCAAAATACATTTCATGGAATGATCACTTTTGACTGTGTGACAACAATGACATCATATTATTCATTTTCATGTCTCAGTAGCAGTGCTTTGTTCAAAAAATCCAATCATTTGAAAACATCTAAAGACACTGTCATCTGGTTCTGATGACTGGAAAAAGATTTCAACAGGCTTGGAAAAAGAGTCCAACAGGCTTGGAGGGTCTGTCGCCTCACCAGAGTAGTTATGACATCAAAATACATTCCATAGCATGATCACTTTTGATTGTGGGACAACAATGACATCATAGTATTTATTTCCATATCTCAGTAGCAGTGCTCCGAGAAAATCAAATCAATTGACAACCTATAAAGACACTATCATCTGGTTCTGGGGACTGGAAAAAGTGTCCAAAAGGCTTATACTCTTTTCTCAAAATTTGTAGGTTGAAGCCCCACAGCTTGTCAATTCACATTTTTCTCTTCTTACTGCAGCGGATGGCCACGCCACAACAATGACATCATACTATTCATTTCCATATCTCAGTAGCAGTGCTCCGAGAAAATCAAATCAATTGACAACGTCTAAAGACACTATCATCTGGTTCTGGGGACTGGAAAAAGTGTCCAAAAGGCTTATACTTTTTTCTCTAAATTTGTGGGTTGAAGCCCCACAGCTTGTCAGTTCACATTTTGCTCTTCCTACTGCAGCGGATGGCACCACCACTGACTAGATGCCAGGACTTTGTAGTGTCATAGTTTATCCTTTCCTCTATGTTCTACAGTATGTCTATGATTGTGAGATATATAGTTTCAACACTGAAATGTGAAGATTTACTCTACTGACGCCTGTGCTAACAGGGCAACAAATGACAACATGAAACCATATGATCAATGCAAATAAAAAACACAATTCGCACTACGGAAGGTTGACCACACATTTGACAAGGGTGTAGTCGGCAGGATTTGAACCTGCGCGGGGAGACCCCAATGGATTTCTAGTCCATCGCCTTAACCACTCGGCCACGACTACCTTTTGGGCACTATACATCTATCACATCAATGGAGTAGGTATGGCATCAAAATATTTTCTATGGCAAAATTATTTTTGACTGTATTATAGCAATGGTATCATAATATTAACTGTCATCTCTCAGTGGCTATGCTTTGTTTCATGAAA
>NC_138770.1:545825704-545833204 GCF_965119305.1 Pelophylax lessonae | reverse complement strand
TATCACCCGAACATGGACAGTCCTTGCTTACCTTAAGCAGGTCCGTTTGCCCTCTGCCGGTCATTACCATACTCACCATTAAGCTTTTCCAAGGTACACACCATTTTTACATAAACTGAATACAGAGCAGTAGACACCTCTACACATAGGGTTGAGTAAATTGGTGACTCAAATGAATTTATCATACGTCACCCGCTCCCCATAGTAAGCTCCTAAAACAGAACCCCAGTAGGTGCCACAGGTGCCAGGCAAGGTTGATGCATTTGCATTTCATGCACAACCGACACCGACCCGAGGGGTCGGCCATCAGCTACCGAGTCTCAATCTGTAACTAGGTAGTTTTTTATTTATTTTTTGTATCTATCTTATTGATTTCCATATTATTTTTTGTATGTACTGCACCCAAATTTAATAAAGGTTATATTTTGTTTTTGCACAAACCAATCCCTGTGAGCTCTTCTTTAGCAACCTTCCAGAGAGGGAACCTTCCCTCTCTCTATTTCTGTGTTTTTGGTTACATGCCTGGTGCGTAGGGTTCCCGGATCAAATTATCCGTATGGGTATGCTTCAATAAGGTCAGAATTTACTGACCTTAAGGCGACTGGATCCCATCCACAGCACAGCTTTTTATCCGTAGGTCCATTTAGTTTATGTGATTCCAACTCTGAATCCACTTTCCTGTGCTGCTTGGCCTGGTTGAACTAGTAGCCATCTCGAGGTGCATAGCCGCCCCCCGGTGGTGTGGTCCCCTATACACGGACCCATCTTTTATCACTTTTTGTTTTTACCACTTTGAGTTATCCTGACTATGGCCTTTGTATTCGACGATGCTTTCGACGCTGAGATAAGGGCAACCTTTGGGAAGGACTCTACTGCAGAGGAAACAGCCGAGGAAAATTTAAAACTACAGTTTCGAGAACACAAAAAATTATTAATTAAATCCCTCAACCGGAGGTGGGACATTCTGTCCCTAGAGTCCTATATTGAGCAGGGAATCATCCCAAGAGGACTAAGGGAACGAGTCATCCTTGCCTTTCATCTTCAAACAGATAGATTCCTTGCGAAGTGGAAGGAAACCTGTATCCAGCACGGCTTAAATGTTATGAGACTGATTGTAGAAGAAGAAAGAATCCAGCTCTCTGAGCTCCAGGAACAAATAAATCAAACTACGGTAAAATTAGAGCCACTTAAGAACCTTGAAGACTTTGAACACCAAAACGACCTCCTTAAAAAAGAAATCGAAAGAGCACAAAAAACACTGCGGGCGACTAAACATTCTAAGTTCCAGAGGGACCTCGGTGACTGGGCGACAGGGGAAATATTTGACCTGACAGCCCAAAATAGGAGAGGTAGATCGAAGAGAAGGGGTAGAGGCTCAAGGAGCCGATCCTGGAACGAATCCACCATCTCAGGAAGTGAAGAGGAGGATCGCTCGGTATATTTTTTAGAGGAGGAACAGCCAGAGGAGAACCCTCCTCCGGCCCCCCCAAAAGGTATTCTGAAGAAAGCACAAAGAGGGAGGGGAGGAGGAAAAGGAAGAGGAGGGGGAGGAGAAAGAGAAAGGATTGTCACGAGACAACAAAAGGATCGGGCCAAAAGCCGACGATAAATAGTGACAACACAGAGAATAATTTATCTAGCATAATAATCCCACCCCCCCCCCAGCCCAGAACATCAGGGAGACTACTGTGAGTGAAGGTGATCAAAAGGTGATTAACCTTTCCCAATTTCCATTAGAGACCAGACATATTAAACTTTTAAGAAGAGGCCTATCTTTCTCACCAAGTGAGAAAATGGACCACTTCGAGGTCTATAAAGATGTCTGCCTATACCTAAGGAAAGTATACTACAAATTGCTTTACTCTGTTGAGGGAAGCAAGAGTGAAAGTAACCATATCACTGACCCAGTGGATCTAGAAGCCCTTGAGATACTGAACTCCCTATTAGAAGAATCTGAACCAGGGGAGGAACCACCCCAAGAAAACCTACCAGGCCTACGCAAAGCAAACATCACCATTCGCTCCACATCCATGCCCAAGTTCAGTAGTAATAAGTGGCTGGGAATTTTTCTCTCCTTGGTAGAGGAGGACCTCAAAAAGGTCAGATGGGATTGGTCACCCCCAGATAATATCTCTAAGGAAGAAAGGAGGGCCCTCTACGAACTGAAACATGCCACCAATTTAGTAATCAAGAAGAGCGATAAAGGTGGGAATGTTGTACTACTATCCGAGGAGATGTATGAGAGTGAGATCAGGAGATTACTCTCTGACACACAAACCTACAAGAAAACACCACAAGATCCTTTCCCAAGTATAGTAAAGAGACTTAATGAAAAACTTGATTTCGCCAAGGAGGCAAATTTGATTACGGGTAAAGAAAAAACTTTCCTGAAGATTGTAGATTACAGCATTCCCACCTTCTACGCCATTCCCAAGATCCACAAAAACCCACTACGACCACCAGGGAGGCCCATAGTGTCAGCTATTGGAGGCCCACTTGAAAGGATAGGGAAATATTTAGATTCCCTAATTAAGGAGCTGGTATGGGATTTGCCATCCTATGTAAAAGACACTGGTGATGTCTTGAATAAAATCAAGGACCTATACTTTGAAGAAGAGGTATTACTAGTAGGGATCGACGTTGAATCACTTTATACGTCGATCCCCAACGAGTGGGGGATTCTTGCGGTATACCACTTTCTGGAAAAAAACTTTCCCCTCAATGGAGCACAAAATGAGTTCCTCTTGGAAATTCTGGAATTCGCGCTTGGAAATAACTATTTCCAATTCCTAGGCCACTTCTACCAGCAGGTCAGGGGCACAGCCATGGGAGCACCATGGGCACCCTCCTATGCTTGCCTCCATTTAGGCATGTGGGAGGAAGAGATAGTCAGGGCCTCATCTATATACCACAGCCATGCCTTAACGTGGCTGAGGTATATAGATGACGTCCTGATGGTCTGGAAAGGCACGGAATTGCACCTTGAAGAGTTTATGGATGAGCTAAACACCAATAATCGCAACATCCGCCTGACATATACAGTAGATAAAAAGCAGATCTCATTCCTTGATCTCAACATCCGCCTGCATGAGGGCAGATTGCTGACATCTACATTCAGGAAAACTACTGCAGCAAATACCATACTAATGGCTGATAGTTCTCACCCTGAGCCTCTGAAAAGAGGTATACCGGTGGGACAATTCATTAGACTCAAGAGGAATTGCTCTGAACATGGTGACTACTTAGCGGAATCCCGTGAATTATACAACAGGTTCAGGGAACGTGGGTATTCCCACAGGACTCTTCGGAGGGCCAAAAGAAAGGCGGGTCTAAAAACTAGGGAACAACTCCTAAAACCCAAGGACACCAACATGACTGATCAGAACCCGGCAACACAGCCTCGACTGATCACGAGATTCGGTAGCCAATGGCAAGAGGTCCGGACAGTGCTGGAGAGACACTGGCATGTCCTACAAAAAACCGATAGGTTGAAAGATATAGTAGGCCCTAGACCATCATTAGTTGCAAGAAGGGCAAAAAACCTAGGGGACCATCTCATGCACTTTGAGTTTACCAAAGACAATACTCAGAGAAGCTGGCTCACTGATCTCCCCAAAATGAAGGGCATGTTCCCGTGTGGACACTGCCATATCTGCCGCTTTGTCGAGAAAACGGATGTTTTCACGGATGCATTTGGCTCTAAGGAGTACAACATCACCTCCTTTATAAATTGCAGTACCTCACGAGTACTGTACCAAATCATATGCCCCTGCAAGAAAATATACGTAGGGAAGACCAAAAGAACCCTTAGGATAAGAATAGGCGAACATCTTAAGAGCATTAGGCTCAAGGAGGAAACCCCCATTGCCCAGCATTTTCTTGAAACACATGGAGGTGATGCAAGAGGGCTCAAGGTGAAAGGGTTCTGGACCCTTAATATCTCGGCACGTAGGGGTGACTTCGATAGAATACTCCTACGTGAAGAGAAAGCCTGGATCTTTAGGCTAGGCACCCTAACACCGTCTGGACTGAACAATGAGCTCAGTCTTAAGGTATTCCTAGATCCTTAGTGCACCCATTTCATGGCGTAATCAGATGGTTAAGCCACTAGGACCTCATCAAACTCTAAGAGGAGGAACACTGGCCCAGTTTGCTACAAAATTACATCCATCCCCAACCTGGCCCAATGGGCTAATATCCAGATACTTTGGTTAGCCCCTATGTGTCCTCTAACAATTCCTTCCTCTATGGTGTTGTATGAGGATATATAGGGGCTATATATAAGAACCTCCCACAAAGAATATAGGGAATTTCGCAAAATAATAAATTTCCTTAATAATATATATATTTTTTACAAAAACAGAGACTCGATCCACCGATCCTCCATGCTAATGTCAAGCATTTGATCTCCTCTGGGGGACAGCACTTTATCAGCTTATCAATGACGGCATACGTAGTACATAAATAGCTATGTTGCCATCTTTGTAAATTGACAAGCCACAAAGTCAGATACTTCGGTTAGTCCCTATATATCCTCTAACAATTCCTTCCTCTATGGTATATTTTCCTCAGGCTGTTTTCCATGTATGTATAAGTACCTCCCACAAAGAATATAGGGAATTTCGCAAAATAATAAATTTCCTTAATAATATATATATTTTTTACAAAAACAGACTCGATCCACCGATCCTCCATGCTAATGTCAAGCATTTGATCTCCTCTGGGGGACTGCACTTTATTAGCTTATCAATGACGGCATACGTAGTACATAAATAGCTATGTTACCATCTTTGTAAATTGACAAGCCACAAAGTCAGATACTTTGGTTAGCCCCTATATATCCTCTAACAATTCCTTCCTCTAAGGTATATTTTCCTCAGGCTGTTTTCCATGTATGTATAAGTACCTCCCACAAAGAATATCGGGAATTTTGCAAAATAATAAATTTCCTTAATAATATATATATTTTTTACAAAAACAGAGACTCGATCCACCGATCCTCCATGCTAATGTCAAGCATTTGATCCCCTCTGGGGGACTGCACTTTATCAGCTTATCAATGACGGCATACGTAGTACATAAATAGCTATGTTACCATCTTTGTAAATTGACAAGCCACAAAGTCAGAATACTCTCATCAAGATCTGTACATATGTCTTTATATGTTCGTTTTGTTTTTAAATATTCTTTGCCACTGAGCACTTACAAATGTGATATCATTGTCTGACCACAAGATGGCGATAGTCTGCATTATGGGACAGCTGAAATCAATTGCCAAAAAAATCAGGACTACTATTTATTCTGCCCAAAGAGACTACACCATTTTAAGTTCTGAAGAAGCGTGCGCAGGGCATGCGAAACTAGTCAACTGGTCGACTCCAGCACCTGACAGGCACAGTAGGAAGCTTACCTACCTTCTAGAGGACCAGCACGGCCAGCACGGCACACCCACGTGGGACGCCAGAAGCAAGCAGCGCCGCAGGAGCGGCGGCATCTTACTGCCTGATACAGAGCATCGGAGTGAGAGAGCTTCCCGGCTGCACTTCCGGAGGTCTGAGCACCGGCCAGGGTGAGCATCCCATTGCAAGGGACAAGAGGAGACACACCATCCACTGTGAGTAGATGACTGATCAGAGGTACTGGACTTCTTCATCCCACATTTGAGTCAATCAGAGAGGTAAGGTGAGCGATACGATCCCCACACACAGACACTGTATGTTACATATCCTTGATGGACTGACCCAGGATTATGGATGGATCACCGCTATTAAACCCTTTTTCCTCTGACTAGGTGGGCCCCATCCCTGATCAGTATCACTACACACACTTTAAGACAGATATATCCTGTATCCCTATCTTTGCTTTGGTAATACCTCCCCAGTTCCGGATTGGCCTGCTCCCTCCGTGCACCACGGGCTGAGACTGAAGTACCATCAATACTTCATTGCCCCTGCCAACTGTAGATCCAGTAAGATCTTGTCCGTGTCCCATACCTACCGGGTGATACATACACCACCCCCATCACATGATTGGACTCTCTGTCCCTATGACTATGGAAGTGCCGAACAGTCCCTGAGATCTCCACAGGGAATCAGCAACTGTTTACATGTCAGGTGGCCACCCTTTTTATGTGTATATTTAGATTTGTGATATACCATATACTTCCTTTAATCTTAGATTGGTTGCAATTATGTGCATTCTATATCACCCGAACATGGACAGTCCTTGCTTACCTTAAGCAGGTCCGTTTGCCCTCTGCCGGTCATTACCATACTCACCATTAAGCTTTTCCAAGGTACACACCATTTTTACATAAACTGAATACAGAGCAGTAGACACCTCTACACATAGGGTTGAGTAAATTGGTGACTCAAATGAATTTATCATACGTCACCCGCTCCCCATAGTAAGCTCCTAAAACAGAACCCCAGTAGGTGCCACAGGTGCCAGGCAAGGTTGATGCATTTGCATTTCATGCACAACCGACACCGACCCGAGGGGTCGGCCATCAGCTACCGAGTCTCAATCTGTAACTAGGTAGTTTTTTATTTATTTTTTGTATGTATCTTATTGATTTCCATATTATTTTTTGTATGTACTGCACCCAAATTTAACCACTTTACTACCAGTCACGTAACCTCTACGTGATCAGACTTTGCGGGGTTATACCGGGATGATGCCTCTAGCTAGAGGCATCATCCCGGTACCGTTGTTTGAAGCCGACGGTCGGCTTTCCGTCGGTAACGATCGATGCGGCTCGGGAGCCGCTCAATCGTTACCCGGGGGGGCGGGAGGGGACATCCCCCCCCTCCCGCCGCCTTCCGCGGCTTTGCTCGGGGCTACCGTCCCACCGGGAGCCCCGAGCACCCAGCCGGCACGTCCGCCGGCTGGATGGAGTCCCGATGAATGCCAGAAACGGCATCGATCGGGTCTCCGATGACGTAACCCGGAGGCGGCGTCCATGACGTCACGTCCGGGTTACTGTGCTGCAAAAGGCGGCAGATTTGAAAAACGGCTGTATGCAAAAATGCCGTTTTCGGCGTTTTGCATACAGGGAAGTGTAGTGGAGGGGTCCAGGGTCTTTTAGACCCTCGATCCCTCCATAAAGAGTACCTGTCACGACATATTGCTGTCACCAGGGATGTTTACATTGCTTGTGACAGCAATAAAAGTGATCAGATTTTTTTTTTTTTAAAAACCTGTAATAAAGTTTAAAAAAAAAGAAAAAATAAATAGGAAAAAAAAAAAAAAAAAAAATTTAGCCGTCCCCGTCACCGTTAGCTCGCGCACAAAAAAAAACGTATACGCAAGTCGAGCCGCAAATGAAATCGCTGTTCAAACCACACATGTGAGGTATCGCCGCGATCGCCAGAGCGTGGGCAATAATTAAAAAAAAAGAGCTACACTCTAACTCTAAACTGGTAACCGTTAAATAAATTTAAAGCGTCGCAGATTGAGATCTCTATTGACCGTAGTTTGTCGCCATCCCACGGGGGGGCG
>NC_138770.1:545805704-545813204 GCF_965119305.1 Pelophylax lessonae | reverse complement strand
GTCATAACATTGACATTAAAGTACAACTTGGGACATCACAACAATAGCCACACCATGCCAATAGCAGTTCTGAGCTTCCTAATAGGTACCAAAGCAATCACCGAGATCTGATCAATAGATGTAGAGTCCAAAGTGCCTAGAATCTTTATTGGTGGATGATCGGATCAAGCCCAACAGGCTGTCATTTTGCTAAATGGATAAAGAGACCAAACTGCTTAGACTTTCAATCAAGGGGTCATGGGTTTAGGGAGTGAAGCTTTCAATAAATTCTCTCCTTATCAACAGGGTGACCTCTGCCACAAAGCAGCTACTGAGGATGGAAACAGTAAGCAGTGCTTTTCCTAACCTGGAAAGGTAGAACGTAGTCGGCAGCATTTGAACCTGCGCGGGGAGACCCCAATGGATTTCAAGTCCATCGCCTTAACCACTCGGCCACGACTACCCAACATGCCTACAAGTTCTGTCGCCTCACCAGAGAAGTTATGACATCAAAATACATTTCATGGAATGATCACTTTTGACTGTGTGACAACAATGACATCATATTATTCATTTTCATGTCTCAGTAGCAGTGCTTTGTTCAAAGAAAATCCAATCATTTGAAAACATCTAAAGACACTGTCATCTGGTTCTGATGACTGGAAAAAGATTTCAACAGGCTTGGAAAAAGAGTCCAACAGGCTTGGAGGGTCTGTCGCCTCACCAGAGTAGTTATGACTAGGGTTGAGCGAACACCTAGATGTCCGTGTTCGACGGGTTCGGCCGAACTTTAAAAAAAAGTCCGGGTCCGTGTCCCGGACTTTTACCGAACTTTTCCCGGACACCGAACCCCATTGAAGTCAATGGGGACCCGAACTTTAAGGCACTAAAATGGCTCTAAAACACCAAAGGAAAGGGCTAGAGTGCTGCAAATGGCAGCAAAACGTAATTAAGAGCATGGCAAGTGCTCTGCAAACAAATGTGGATAGGGAAATAACTTAAAACAACAAAAAAAAAACAGAAAAATAAAACAATGTTCTTCTTCATCTCTGAAGGACGAGGCCCATATGGAGTAGGAGGGAGGTTGAGGTGGTGGTGGATGTGGCGGTGACATAGGCGTGCGCACAGGGTGTGCTGGGTGTGCCTGGGCACACCCTAATCACCTAGGGCACATAGCATTGCCAGTGAGGAGATGGGAAAGATCTCCCTGGGACCTGCTCTGCTCTATTTCTCCTTGCCTACAGGTACATGGCCCCGATACATTACTCTCCCTGCTGGCAAACACATGCATGTGTATTTCAACTTTGGGGTGCACACCTTAATGCAATAGGCTGCGCACACCTATGGGCGGTGTAGGTGGAAGCGGCGGTGGAGGAGGACCAGGGCCGGATTAACAGCATCATGGGCTTGGTGCTGAGGATTTTGAAGGGCCTTAAGGGCCGTGCCTTGCCATGCACCCAGAGGAGGAAGGGTGCAGCCATGCATGCCTAATTCAACATGGGATGCTGTCTCTGAAGCCCATAAACACATCCATGCATCGCCAACTGTCCCTCCTTGTCCGGCCTTCACGCTGTGTGGGGAGGTTCTGAGGGTGCTGCCTGGGGAAGCGAGCATAGAAGCCAGACTTCTGTGTTTACAAGTGACAGAAGAGCGGTAACAGTGAATATGGCCAACCCGGGGCCTATATAAAAGGTAGGGGCCTGGAGCTGCAGCTCCAATAGCCCCTACATTAATCTGGCCCTGAGGAGGAGGACGAGGTAGCCAACACTGCTTCTTTTCAAAAATTTTAAATGAGGGTACACCCCAAAAGAGTGAGAAAGAGCAAAAATGGAACAATGGGTGGGTAAGGTCGGTATCCATTGCTATTCTGCATAAGGTACGGAAAAGTCCCGTGGGATCCATGCCTGGTTCATTTTAATGAACGTGAGCTTGTCCACATTGTCTCTGGACAGGCGGCTGCGCTTGTCTGTTATAACGCCCCCAGCCGTGCTAAATACCCGTTCAGATAATACACTGGCTGCAGGGCACGCCAGCACCTCCAAGGCGTAAAGGGCAAGCTCAAGCCATGTGCCCAATTTGGAGACCCAGAAGTTGAAGGGGGCAGACCCGTCATTCACTACATGTAGGCGTGTGCACACATACTGCTCCACCATGTTGGTAAAATGCTGCCTCCTGCTAAGACGTTCCATCTGAGCTGCTGGTGCTGCTGTTTGTTGTGGCGTGCTGACAAAGCTTTTCCACATTTCGGCCATGCTAACCCTGCCTTCTGAGGTGCTGGCGGTGCCCTGGTTGCGTTGGCGACCTCCTCCTCCTCCTCCTCTGCCTTGTGCTTCCACTGTGGCCCCGCTGTCAGATGGGAATGCCAGCAGCATGGCGTCTACCAGCGTGCGCTTGTACTCGCGCATCTTGCGATCGCGCTCCAGTGAGTGAATTAAGGACGGTACGTTGTCCTTGTAACGGGGATCCAGCAGCGTGGCCACCCAGTAATCAGCACAAGTTAGAATGTGGGCAACTCGGCGGTCGTTGTGGAGACACTGCAGCATGTAATCGCTCATGTGTGCCAGGCTGCCCAGAGGCAACGAAAGGCTGTCCTCTGTGGGAGGTGTATCGTCCGTGTCCTCTGTATCCCCCCAGCCACGCACCAGTGATGGCCATGAGCTGGCCTGGGTGCCACCCTGCTGTGAACATGGTTCCATCTCCTCCTCCAGCTCCTCCTCCTCCTCATCCTCCTCATCCTCCAGAACTGTGCCCCTGCTGGACAATTGCGTCCCTGGCGTTTGCGTGTGCAGGAACCCACCCTCGGAGCCCCTTGCGAATGACTGCCCTGAAAGCCTTGGAAATGTTACCTCTTCATCCTCCTCCTCCTCCTCATCCTGTGCCACATCCTCTTCCATCATCGCCCGAATTGTTTTTTCAAGGAGGCATAGAAGTGGGATAGTTAAGCTGAGAACGGCGTCATTGCCACTGGCCATGTTGGTGGAGTACTCAAAACAGCGCAACAAGGCACACAGGTCTCGCATGGAGGCCCAGTTAAATTAAATAGCGGAATAGAAAATATGATCCAAAAAAAGTGTATGTATATCACACGTACACAACCACACTGGGCCCCAATTACTATTGTTTGTACCCCTAAAAGGCTAGATGAGGAGTAGGGGGAGTATGGAACAGGCAGCACCCTCAAACCTTCAGAAGTATGAGATGAACCCCAACAACTTGGAAAGGTGGATCTCTCTCACACGTACCGACACAGACTATCCCGCAATTCAATTGATCCTCAAAGGTTTTTATTGAATAGCGGAATAGGAAATATGATCAAAAAAAGTGTATGTATCTCGCACGTACACAACCACACTAGGCCCCAATTACTATTGTTTGTACCCCTAAAAGGCTAGATGAGGAGTAGGGGGGGTATGGAACAGGCAGCACCCTCAAACCTTCAGAAGTATGAGATGAACCCCAACAACTTGGAAAGGTGGATCTCTCTCACACGTACCGACACAGACTATCCCCCAATTTAACTGATCCCCAAAGGTTTTTGATTAAATAGCGGAATAGAAAATATGATCCCAAAAAAGTGTATGTATATCACACGTACACAACCACACTGGGCCCCAATTACTATTGTTTGTACCCCTAAAAGGCTAGATGAGGAGTAGGGGGAGTATGGAACAGGCAGCACCCTCAAACCTTCAGAAGTATGAGATGAACCCCAACAACTTGGAAAGGTGGATCTCTCTCACACGTACCGACACAGACTATCCCGCAATTCAATTGATCCTCAAAGGTTTTTATTGAATAGCGGAATAGGAAATATGATCAAAAAAAGTGTATGTATCTCGCACGTACACAACCACACTAGGCCCCAATTACTATTGTTTGTACCCCTAAAAGGCTAGATGAGGAGTAGGGGGGGTATGGAACAGGCAGCACCCTCAAACCTTCAGAAGTATGAGATGAACCCCAACAACTTGGAAAGGTGGATCTCTCTCACACGTACCGACACAGACTATCCCCCAATTTAACTGATCCCCAAAGGTTTTTGATTAAATAGCGGAATAGAAAATATGATCCCAAAAAAGTGTATGTATATCACACGTACACAACCACACTGGGCCCCAATTACTATTGTTTGTACCCCTAAAAGGCTAGATGAGGAGTAGGGGGAGTATGGAACAGGCAGCACCCTCAAACCTTCAGAAGTATGAGATGAACCCCAACAACTTGGAAAGGTGGATCTCTCTCACACGTACCAACACAGACTATCCCCCAATTTAACTGATCCCCAAAGGTTTTTGATTAAATAGCGGAATAGAAAATATGATCCAAAAAAAGTGTATGTATATCACACGTACACAACCACACTAGGCCCCAATTACTATTGTTTGTACCCCTAAAAGGCTAGATGAGGAGTAGGGGGAGTATGGAACAGGCAGCACCCTCAAACCTTCAGAAGTATGAGATGAACCCCAACAACTTGGAAAGGTGGATCTCTCTCACACGTACCGACACAGACTATCCCGCAATTCAATTGATCCTCAAAGGTTTTTATTGAATAGCGGAATAGGAAATATGATCAAAAAAAGTGTATGTATCTCGCACGTACACAACCACACTAGGCCCCAATTACTATTGTTTGTACCCCTAAAAGGCTAGATGAGGAGTAGGGGGAGTATGGAACAGGCAGCACCCTCAAACCTTCAGAAGTATGAGATGAACCCCAACAACTTGGAAAGGTGGATCTCTCTCACACGTACCGACACAGACTATCCCCCAATTTAACTGATCCCCAAAGGTTTTTGATTAAATAGCGGAATAGAAAATATGATCCAAAAAAAGTGTATGTATATCACACGTACACAACCACACTAGGCCCCAATTACTATTGTTTGTACCCCTAAAAGGCTAGATGAGGAGTAGGGGGGGTATGGAACAGGCAGCACCCTCAAACCTTCAGAAGTATGAGATGAACCCCAACAACTTGGAAAGGTGGATCTCTCTCACACGTACCAACACAGACTATCCCCCAATTTAACTGATCCCCAAAGGTTTTTGATTAAATAGCGGAATAGAAAATATGATCCCAAAAAAGTGTATGTATATCACACGTACACAACCACACTAGGCCCCAATTACTATTGTTTGTACCCCTAAAAGGCTAGGAGTAGGGGGAGTATGGAACAGGCAGCACCCTCAAACCTTCAGAAGTATGAGATGAACCCCAACAACTTGGAAAGGTGGATCTCTCTCACACGTACCAACACAGACTATCCCCCAATTTAACTGATCCCCAAAGGTTTTTGATTAAATAGCGGAATAGAAAATATGATCCAAAAAAAGTGTATGTATATCACACGTACACAACCACACTAGGCCCCAATTACTATTGTTTGTACCCCTAAAAGGCTAGGAGTAGGGGGAGTATGGAACAGGCAGCACCCTCAAACCTTCAGAAGTATGAGATGAACCCCAACAACTTGGAAAGGTGGATCTCTCTCACACGTACCAACACAGACTATCCCCCAATTTAACTGATCCCCAAAGGTTTTTGATTAAATAGCGGAATAGAAAATATGATCCCAAAAAAGTGTATGTATATCACACGTACACAACCACACTAGGCCCCAATTACTATTGTTTGTACCCCTAAAAGGCTAGGAGTAGGGGGAGTATGGAACAGGCAGCACCCTCAAACCTTCAGAAGTATGAGATGAACCCCAACAACTTGGAAAGGTGGATCTCTCTCACACGTACCAACACAGACTATCCCCCAATTTAACTGATCCCCAAAGGTTTTTGATTAAATAGCGGAATAGAAAATATGATCCCAAAAAAGTGTATGTATATCACACGTACACAACCACACTAGGCCCCAATTACTATTGTTTGTACCCCTAAAAGGCTAGGAGTAGGGGGAGTATGGAACAGGCAGCACCCTCAAACCTTCAGAAGTATGAGATGAACCCCAACAACTTGGAAAGGTGGATCTCTCTCACACGTACCAACACAGACTATCCCCCAATTTAACTGATCCCCAAAGGTTTTTGATTAAATAGCGGAATAGAAAATATGATCCCAAAAAAGTGTATGTATATCACACGTACACAACCACACTAGGCCCCAATTACTATTGTTTGTACCCCTAAAAGGCTAGGAGTAGGGGGAGTATGGAACAGGCAGCACCCTCAAACCTTCAGAAGTATGAGATGAACCCCAACAACTTGGAAAGGTGGATCTCTCTCACACGTACCAACACAGACTATCCCCCAATTTAACTGATCCCCAAAGGTTTTTGATTAAATAGCGGAATAGAAAATATGATCCCAAAAAAGTGTATGTATATCACACGTACACAACCACACTAGGCCCCAATTACTATTGTTTGTACCCCTAAAAGGCTAGGAGTAGGGGGGAGTATGGAACAGGCAGCACCCTCAAACCTTCAGAAGTATGAGATGAACCCCAACAACTTGGAAAGGTGGATCTCTCTCACACGTACCAACACAGACTATCCCCCAATTTAACTGATCCCCAAAGGTTTTTGATTAAATAGCGGAATAGAAAATATGATCCCAAAAAAGTGTATGTATATCACACGTACACAACCACACTAGGCCCCAATTACTATTGTTTGTACCCCTAAAAGGCTAGGAGTAGGGGGAGTATGGAACAGGCAGCACCCTCAAACCTTCAGAAGTATGAGATGAACCCCAACAACTTGGAAAGGTGGATCTCTCTCACACGTACCAACACAGACTATCCCCCAATTTAACTGATCCCCAAAGGTTTTTGATTAAATAGCGGAATAGAAAATATGATCCCAAAAAAGTGTATGTATATCACACGTACACAACCACACTAGGCCCCAATTACTATTGTTTGTACCCCTAAAAGGCTAGATGAGGAGTAGGGGGAGTATGGAACAGGCAGCACCCTCAAACCTTCAGAAGTATGAGATTGTGTTCACTGTACCCCACAAAGATTGAGTTCACTGCACCCCACAATGATTGTGTTCACTGCACCCCACAAAGATTGTGTTCACTGCACCTCACAAAGATTGTGTTCACTGTACCCCCCAAAGATTGTGTTCACTGCACCCCACAAAGATTCTGTTCACTGTACCCCACAAAGATTGTGTTCACTGCACCCCAAAAAGATTGTGTTCACTGCACCCCAAAAAGGATGTTGTTCACTGCACCCCAAAAAGGATGTTGTTCACTCCACCCCAAAAAGATTGTGTTCACTGCACCCCACAAAGATTGTGTTCACTGCACCCCAAAAAGATTGTGTTCACTGCACCCCAAAAATGATTTTGTTCACTGCACCCCAAAAAGGATTTTGTTCACTGCACCCCAAAAAGGATGTTGTTCACTCCACCCCAAAAAGATTGTGTTCACTGCACCCCAAAAAGATTGTGTTCACTGCACCCCACAAAGGATTTTGTTCACTGCACCCCAAAAAGATTGTGTTCACTGCACCCCAAAAAGGATGTTGTTCACTGCACCCCAAAAAGGATTTTGTTCA
>NC_138770.1:545768204-545778204 GCF_965119305.1 Pelophylax lessonae | reverse complement strand
GGGGAAGCGAGCATAGAAGCCAGACTTCTGTGTTTACAAGTGACAGAAGAGCGGTAACAGTGAATATGGCCAACCCGGGGCCTATATAAAAGGTAGGGGCCTGGAGCTGCAGCTCCAATAGCCCCTACATTAATCTGGCCCTGAGGAGGAGGACGAGGTAGCCAACACTGCTTCTTTTCAAAAATTTTAAATGAGGGTACACCCCAAAAGAGTGAGAAAGAGCAAAAATGGAACAATGGGTGGGTAAGGTCGGTATCCATTGCTATTCTGCATAAGGTACGGAAAAGTCCCGTGGGATCCATGCCTGGTTCATTTTAATGAACGTGAGCTTGTCCACATTGTCTCTGGACAGGCGGCTGCGCTTGTCTGTTATAACGCCCCCAGCCGTGCTAAATACCCGTTCAGATAATACACTGGCTGCAGGGTACGCCAGCACCTCCAAGGCGTAAAGGGCAAGCTCAAGCCATGTGCCCAATTTGGAGACCCAGAAGTTGAAGGGGGCAGACCCGTCATTCACTACATGTAGGCGTGTGCACACATACTGCTCCACCATGTTGGTAAAATGCTGCCTCCTGCTAAGACGTTCCATCTGAGCTGCTGGTGCTGCTGTTTGTTGTGGCGTGCTGACAAAGCTTTTCCACATTTCGGCCATGCTAACCCTGCCTTCTGAGGTGCTGGCGGTGCCCTGGTTGCGTTGGCGACCTCCTCCTCCTCCTCCTCTGCCTTGTGCTTCCACTGTGGCCCCGCTGTCAGATGGGAATGCCAGCAGCATGGCGTCTACCAGCGTGCGCTTGTACTCGCGCATCTTGCGATCGCGCTCCAGTGAGTGAATTAAGGACGGTACGTTGTCCTTGTAACGGGGATCCAGCAGCGTGGCCACCCAGTAATCAGCACAAGTTAGAATGTGGGCAACTCGGCGGTCGTTGTGGAGACACTGCAGCATGTAATCGCTCATGTGTGCCAGGCTGCCCAGAGGCAACGAAAGGCTGTCCTCTGTGGGAGGTGTATCGTCCGTGTCCTCTGTATCCCCCCAGCCACGCACCAGTGATGGCCATGAGCTGGCCTGGGTGCCACCCTGCTGTGAACATGGTTCCATCTCCTCCTCCAGCTCCTCCTCCTCCTCATCCTCCTCATCCTCCAGAACTGTGCCCCTGCTGGACAATTGCGTCCCTGGCGTTTGCGTGTGCAGGAACCCACCCTCGGAGCCCCTTGCGAATGACTGCCCTGAAAGCCTTGGAAATGTTACCTCTTCATCCTCCTCCTCCTCCTCATCCTGTGCCACATCCTCTTCCATCATCGCCCGAATTGTTTTTTCAAGGAGGCATAGAAGTGGGATAGTTAAGCTGAGAACGGCGTCATTGCCACTGGCCATGTTGGTGGAGTACTCAAAACAGCGCAACAAGGCACACAGGTCTCGCATGGAGGCCCAGTTAAATTAAATAGCGGAATAGAAAATATGATCCAAAAAAAGTGTATGTATATCACACGTACACAACCACACTGGGCCCCAATTACTATTGTTTGTACCCCTAAAAGGCTAGATGAGGAGTAGGGGGAGTATGGAACAGGCAGCACCCTCAAACCTTCAGAAGTATGAGATGAACCCCAACAACTTGGAAAGGTGGATCTCTCTCACACGTACCGACACAGACTATCCCGCAATTCAATTGATCCTCAAAGGTTTTTATTGAATAGCGGAATAGGAAATATGATCAAAAAAAGTGTATGTATCTCGCACGTACACAACCACACTAGGCCCCAATTACTATTGTTTGTACCCCTAAAAGGCTAGATGAGGAGTAGGGGGGGTATGGAACAGGCAGCACCCTCAAACCTTCAGAAGTATGAGATGAACCCCAACAACTTGGAAAGGTGGATCTCTCTCACACGTACCGACACAGACTATCCCCCAATTTAACTGATCCCCAAAGGTTTTTGATTAAATAGCGGAATAGAAAATATGATCCCAAAAAAGTGTATGTATATCACACGTACACAACCACACTGGGCCCCAATTACTATTGTTTGTACCCCTAAAAGGCTAGATGAGGAGTAGGGGGAGTATGGAACAGGCAGCACCCTCAAACCTTCAGAAGTATGAGATGAACCCCAACAACTTGGAAAGGTGGATCTCTCTCACACGTACCAACACAGACTATCCCCCAATTTAACTGATCCCCAAAGGTTTTTGATTAAATAGCGGAATAGAAAATATGATCCAAAAAAAGTGTATGTATATCACACGTACACAACCACACTAGGCCCCAATTACTATTGTTTGTACCCCTAAAAGGCTAGATGAGGAGTAGGGGGAGTATGGAACAGGCAGCACCCTCAAACCTTCAGAAGTATGAGATGAACCCCAACAACTTGGAAAGGTGGATCTCTCTCACACGTACCGACACAGACTATCCCGCAATTCAATTGATCCTCAAAGGTTTTTATTGAATAGCGGAATAGGAAATATGATCAAAAAAAGTGTATGTATCTCGCACGTACACAACCACACTAGGCCCCAATTACTATTGTTTGTACCCCTAAAAGGCTAGATGAGGAGTAGGGGGAGTATGGAACAGGCAGCACCCTCAAACCTTCAGAAGTATGAGATGAACCCCAACAACTTGGAAAGGTGGATCTCTCTCACACGTACCGACACAGACTATCCCCCAATTTAACTGATCCCCAAAGGTTTTTGATTAAATAGCGGAATAGAAAATATGATCCAAAAAAAGTGTATTTATATCACACGTACACAACCACACTAGGCCCCAATTACTATTGTTTGTACCCCTAAAAGGCTAGATGAGGAGTAGGGGGGGTATGGAACAGGCAGCACCCTCAAACCTTCAGAAGTATGAGATGAACCCCAACAACTTGGAAAGGTGGATCTCTCTCACACGTACCAACACAGACTATCCCCCAATTTAACTGATCCCCAAAGGTTTTTGATTAAATAGCGGAATAGAAAATATGATCCCAAAAAAGTGTATGTATATCACACGTACACAACCACACTAGGCCCCAATTACTATTGTTTGTACCCCTAAAAGGCTAGGAGTAGGGGGAGTATGGAACAGGCAGCACCCTCAAACCTTCAGAAGTATGAGATGAACCCCAACAACTTGGAAAGGTGGATCTCTCTCACACGTACCAACACAGACTATCCCCCAATTTAACTGATCCCCAAAGGTTTTTGATTAAATAGCGGAATAGAAAATATGATCCAAAAAAAGTGTATGTATATCACACGTACACAACCACACTAGGCCCCAATTACTATTGTTTGTACCCCTAAAAGGCTAGGAGTAGGGGGAGTATGGAACAGGCAGCACCCTCAAACCTTCAGAAGTATGAGATGAACCCCAACAACTTGGAAAGGTGGATCTCTCTCACACGTACCAACACAGACTATCCCCCAATTTAACTGATCCCCAAAGGTTTTTGATTAAATAGCGGAATAGAAAATATGATCCCAAAAAAGTGTATGTATATCACACGTACACAACCACACTAGGCCCCAATTACTATTGTTTGTACCCCTAAAAGGCTAGGAGTAGGGGGAGTATGGAACAGGCAGCACCCTCAAACCTTCAGAAGTATGAGATGAACCCCAACAACTTGGAAAGGTGGATCTCTCTCACACGTACCAACACAGACTATCCCCCAATTTAACTGATCCCCAAAGGTTTTTGATTAAATAGCGGAATAGAAAATATGATCCCAAAAAAGTGTATGTATATCACACGTACACAACCACACTAGGCCCCAATTACTATTGTTTGTACCCCTAAAAGGCTAGGAGTAGGGGGAGTATGGAACAGGCAGCACCCTCAAACCTTCAGAAGTATGAGATGAACCCCAACAACTTGGAAAGGTGGATCTCTCTCACACGTACCAACACAGACTATCCCCCAATTTAACTGATCCCCAAAGGTTTTTGATTAAATAGCGGAATAGAAAATATGATCCCAAAAAAGTGTATGTATATCACACGTACACAACCACACTAGGCCCCAATTACTATTGTTTGTACCCCTAAAAGGCTAGGAGTGGGGGGAGTATGGAACAGGCAGCACCCTCAAACCTTCAGAAGTATGAGATGAACCCCAACAACTTGGAAAGGTGGATCTCTCTCACACGTACCAACACAGACTATCCCCCAATTTAACTGATCCCCAAAGGTTTTTGATTAAATAGCGGAATAGAAAATATGATCCCAAAAAAGTGTATGTATATCACACGTACACAACCACACTAGGCCCCAATTACTATTGTTTGTACCCCTAAAAGGCTAGGAGTAGGGGGGAGTATGGAACAGGCAGCACCCTCAAACCTTCAGAAGTATGAGATGAACCCCAACAACTTGGAAAGGTGGATCTCTCTCACACGTACCAACACAGACTATCCCCCAATTTAACTGATCCCCAAAGGTTTTTGATTAAATAGCGGAATAGAAAATATGATCCCAAAAAAGTGTATGTATATCACACGTACACAACCACACTAGGCCCCAATTACTATTGTTTGTACCCCTAAAAGGCTAGGAGTAGGGGGAGTATGGAACAGGCAGCACCCTCAAACCTTCAGAAGTATGAGATGAACCCCAACAACTTGGAAAGGTGGATCTCTCTCACACGTACCAACACAGACTATCCCCCAATTTAACTGATCCCCAAAGGTTTTTGATTAAATAGCGGAATAGAAAATATGATCCCAAAAAAGTGTATGTATATCACACGTACACAACCACACTAGGCCCCAATTACTATTGTTTGTACCCCTAAAAGGCTAGGAGTAGGGGGAGTATGGAACAGGCAGCACCCTCAAACCTTCAGAAGTATGAGATGAACCCCAACAACTTGGAAAGGTGGATCTCTCTCACACGTACCAACACAGACTATCCCCCAATTTAACTGATCCCCAAAGGTTTTTGATTAAATAGCGGAATAGAAAATATGATCCCAAAAAAGTGTATGTATATCACACGTACACAACCACACTAGGCCCCAATTACTATTGTTTGTACCCCTAAAAGGCTAGATGAGGAGTAGGGGGAGTATGGAACAGGCAGCACCCTCAAACCTTCAGAAGTATGAGATTGTGTTCACTGTACCCCACAAAGATTGAGTTCACTGCACCCCACAATGATTGTGTTCACTGCACCCCACAAAGATTGTGTTCACTGCACCTCACAAAGATTGTGTTCACTGTACCCCCCAAAGATTGTGTTCACTGCACCCCACAAAGATTCTGTTCACTGTACCCCACAAAGATTGTGTTCACTGCACCCCAAAAAGATTGTGTTCACTGCACCCCAAAAAGGATGTTGTTCACTGCACCCCAAAAAGGATGTTGTTCACTCCACCCCAAAAAGATTGTGTTCACTGCACCCCACAAAGATTGTGTTCACTGCACCCCAAAAAGATTGTGTTCACTGCACCCCAAAAATGATTTTGTTCACTGCACCCCAAAAAGGATTTTGTTCACTGCACCCCAAAAAGGATGTTGTTCACTCCACCCCAAAAAGATTGTGTTCACTGCACCCCAAAAAGATTGTGTTCACTGCACCCCACAAAGGATTTTGTTCACTGCACCCCAAAAAGATTGTGTTCACTGCACCCCAAAAAGGATGTTGTTCACTGCACCCCAAAAAGGATTTTGTTCACTGCACCCCAAAAAGATTGTGTTCACTGCACCCCACAAAGGATTTTGTTCACTGCACCCCACAAAGATTGTGTTCACTGCACACCAAAAAGGATTGTGTTCACTGCACCCCAAAAAGATTTTGTTCACTGCACCCCAAAAAGATTGTGTTCACTGCAGCCCAAAAAGATTGTGTTCACTGCAGCCCAAAAAGATTGTGTTCACTGCAGCCCAAAAAGATTGTGTTCACTGCAGCCCAAAAAGATTGTGTTCACTGCAGCTCACACACAGAAAAATGGATGTGGATCACTGACACCTGCCTATCTCCAATCCCACACCACACAGCAATATCGATTGTAGTTTGTAGAACACAGTTTCCCTAAAATTCAGCAGACTCTGTCCCTAACAGGATTGAGAAGAGATCGTAGATCAGGATTGAGTGCAGATTCACCCCACCCCCCACACAGCAATATCGATTGTAGTTTGTAGAAGACACTGACCCTATAATTCAGCAGACTCTATCCCTAAAATGCCTACAACTCGCCCTGCCTAAACACTCCGACCTGTCCCTCAATTCTATCCGGACACAAATGGTTTTTTCCTGCCTATCTTTCCCTAATCAGCAGCCAGCACGTTGATGTGTGCTCTGTCCCTGAATCTAAGCAGCATAATGACGCCGCTGCGGCTGCCTCGAACTTATAAAGACTTGGTCACATGCTTCAGACGGCCAATCACAGCTACTGAGACATTTGCAGGCATGGCTGGGATGGCTTAAGGCACACCAGTTAAACGATTGTTGATTGGCTGTTGAAAGCCCGCCATGAAAAGAGCGCCAAAGCATGCAAAACCCGGAAATAAAACGACCGAACACGGATTTTTACCCGAACATACAGTAAAGTGTCCGTGTCCGTGTTCGGGTACAAAAAATCCAATTATTCGGTACGAACACGAATAATACAGTCCGTGTTCGCTCAACACTAGTTATGACATCAAAATACATTCCATAGCATGATCACTTTTTATTGTGGGACAACAATGACATCATACTATTCATTTCCATATCTCAGTAGCAGTGCTCCGAGAAAATCAAATCAATTGACAACGTCTAAAGACACTATCATCTGGTTCTGGGGACTGGAAAAAGTGTCCAAAAGGCTTATACTCTTTTCTCTAAATTTGTAGGTTGAAGCCCCACAGCTTGTCAATTCACATTTTGCTCTTCCTACTGCAGCGGATGGCCACGCCACAACAATGACATCATACTATTCATTTCCATATCTCAGTAGCAGTGCTCCGAGAAAATCAAATCAATTGACAACGTCTAAAGACACTATCATCTGGTTCTGGGGACTGGGAAAAGTGTCCAAAAGGCTTATACTTTTTTCTCTAAATTTGTGGGTTGAAGCCCCACAGCTTGTCAGTTTACATTTTGCTCTTCCTACTGCAGCGGATGGCCCCACCACTGACTAGATGCCAGGACTTTGTAGTGTCATAGTTTATCCTTTCCTCTATGTTCTACAGTATGTCTATGATTGTGAGATATATAGTTTCAACACTGAAAAGTGAAGATTTACTCTACTGACGCCTGTGCTAACAGGGCAACAAATGACAACATGAAACCATATGATCAATGCAAATAAAAAACACAAGTCACACTACGGAAGGTTGACCACACATTTGACAAGGGCGTAGTCGGCAGGATTTGAACCTGCGCGGGGAGACCCCAATGGATTTCTAGTCCATCGCCTTAACCACTCGGCCACGACTACCTTTTGGGCACTATACATCTATCACATCAATGGAGTAGGTATGGCATCAAAATATTTTCTATGGCAAAATTATTTTTGACTGTATTATAGCAATGGTATCATAATATTAACTGTCATCTCTCAGTGGCTATGCTTTGTTTCATGAAAAACAAATCACTCCTAAACATACTGGGAAGCTATCATCTTGATCTGATGATTGGAATAGGAGTCCAAAGGGCTGAGAGTCTTTTTCTAAATTTCAGAGTTCAAGCCCCACCACAGCCTGTCAATTCATGTTTTTTTTTTTCCTTCTGCAATGAGTGGCCCTTTCACTGACTAGCTGCTTGGTATCAACACTTTAAACTTTCCTTTTCCCAACAAAAGTTGTCATAACATTGACATTAAAGTACAACTTGGGACATCACAACAATAGCCACACCATGCCAATAGCAGTTCTGAGCTTCCTAATAGGTACCAAAGCAATCACCGAGATCTGATCAATAGATGTAGAGTCCAAAGTGCCTAGAATCTTTATTGGTGGATGATCGGATCAAGCCCAACAGGCTGTCATTTTGCTAAATGGATAAAGAGACCAAACTGCTTAGACTTTCAATCAAGGGGTCATGGGTTTAGGGAGTGAAGCTTTCAATAAATTCTCTCCTTATCAACAGGGTGACCTCTGCCACAAAGCAGCTACTGAGGATGGAAACAGTAAGCAGTGCTTTTCCTAACCTGGAAAGGTAGAACGTAGTCGGCAGGATTTGAACCTGCGCGGGGAGACCCCAATGGATTTCAAGTCCATCGCCTTAACCACTCGGCCACGACTACCCAACATGCCTACAAGTTCTGTCGCCTCACCAGAGAAGTTATGACATCAAAATACATTTCATGGAATGATCACTTTTGACTGTGCGACAACAATGACATCATATTATTCATTTTCATGTCTCAGTAGCAGTGCTTTGTTCAAAGAAAATCCAATCATTTGAAAACATCTAAAGACACTGTCATCTGGTTCTGATGACTGGAAAAAGATTTCAACAGGCTTGGAAAAAGAGTCCAACAGGCTTGGAGGGTCTGTCGCCTCACCAGAGTAGTTATGACATCAAAATACATTCCATAGCATGATCACTTTTTATTGTGGGACAACAATGACATCATACTATTCATTTCCATATCTCAGTAGCAGTGCTCCGAGAAAATCAAATCAATTGACAACGTCTAAAGACACTATCATCTGGTTCTGGGGACTGGAAAAAGTGTCCAAAAGGCTTATACTCTTTTCTCTAAATTTGTAGGTTGAAGCCCCACAGCTTGTCAATTCACATTTTGCTCTTCCTACTGCAGCGGATGGCCACGCCACAACAATGACATCATACTATTCATTTCCATATCTCAGTAGCAGTGCTCCGAGAAAATCAAATCAATTGACAACGTCTAAAGACACTATCATCTGGTTCTGGGGACTGGAAAAAGTGTCCAAAAGGCTTATACTCTTTTCTCTAAATTTGTAGGTTGAAGCCCCACAGCTTGTCAATTCACATTTTGCTCTTCCTACTGCAGCGGATGGCCACGCCACAACAATGACATCATACTATTCATTTCCATATCTCAGTAGCAGTGCTCCGAGAAAATCAAATCAATTGACAACGTCTAAAGACACTATCATCTGGTTCTGGGGACTGGAAAAAGTGTCCAAAAGGCTTATACTTTTTTCTCTAAATTTGTGGGTTGAAGCCCCACAGCTTGTCAGTTTACATTTTGCTCTTCCTACTGCAGCGGATGGCCCCACCACTGACTAGATGCCAGGACTTTGTAGTGTCATAGTTTATCCTTTCCTCTATGTTCTACAGTATGTCTATGATTGTGAGATATATAGTTTCAACACTGAAAAGTGAAGATTTACTCTACTGACGCCTGTGCTAACAGGGCAACAAATGACAACATGAAACCATATGATCAATGCAAATAAAAAACACAATTCGCACTACGGAAGGTTGACCATACATTTGACAAGGGCGTAGTCGGCAGGATTTGAACCTGCTCGGGGAGACCCCAATGGATTTCTAGTCCATCGCCTTAACCACTCGGCCACGACTACCTTTTGGGCACTATACATCTATCACATCAATGGAGTAGGTATGGCATCAAAATATTTTCCATGGCAAAATTCTTTTTGACTGTATTATAGCAATGGTATCATAATATTAACTGTCATCTCTCAGTGGCTATGCTTTGTTTCATGAAAAACAAATCACTCCTAAACATACTGGGAAGCTATCATCTTGATCTGATGATTGGAATAGGAGTCCAAAGGGCTGAGAGTCTTTTTCTAAATTTCAGAGTTCAAGCCCCACCACAGCCTGTCAATTCATGTTTTTTTTTTTGCCTTCTGCAATGAGTGGCCCTTTCACTGACTAGCTGCTTGGTATCAACACTTTAAACTTTCCTTTTCCCAACAAAAGTTGTCATAACATTGACATTAAAGTACAACTTGGGACATCACAACAATAGCCACACCATGCCAATAGCAGTTCTGAGCTTCCTAATAGGTACCAAAGCAATCACCGAGATCTGATCAATAGATGTAGAGTCCAAAGTGCCTAGAA
>NC_138770.1:545645704-545655704 GCF_965119305.1 Pelophylax lessonae | reverse complement strand
AAAGTGTCCAAAAGGCTTATACTCTTTTCTCTAAATTTGTAGGTTGAATCCCCACAGCTTGTCAATTCAAATTTTTCTCTTCTTACTGCAGCGGATGGCCACGCCACAACAATGACATCATACTATTCCTTTCCATATCTCAGTAGCAGTGCTCCGAGAAAATCAAATCAATTGACAACTAGTGTTGAGCGAACACGGACTGTATTATTCGTGTTCGTACCGAATAATTGGATTTTTTTTACCCGAACACGGACACGGACACTTTACTGTATGTTCGGGTAAAAATCCGTGTTCGGTCGTTTTATTTCCGGGTTTTGCATGCTTTGGCGCTCTTTTCATGGCGGGCTTTCAACAGCCAATCAACAATCATTTAACTGGTGTGCCTTAAGCCATCCCAGCCATGCCTGCAAATGTCTTAGTAGCTGTGATTGGCCGTCTGAAGCATGTGACCAAGTCTTTATAAGTTCGAGGCAGCCGCCGCAGCAGCGTCATTCTGCTGCTTAGCTAAGGGACAGAGCACACATCAATGTGCTGGCTGCTGATTAGGGAAAGATAGGCAGGAAAAAACCATTTGTGTCCGGATAGAATTGAGGGACAGGTCGGAGTGTTTAGGCAGGGCGAGTTGTAGGCATTTTAGGGATAGAGTCTGCTGAATTATAGGGTCAGTGTCTTCTACAAACTACAATCGATATTGCTGTGTGGGGGGTGGGGTGAATCTGCACTCAATCCTGATCTACGATCTCTTCTCAATCCTGTTAGGGACAGAGTCTGCTGAATTTTAGGGAAACTGTGTTCTACAAACTACAATCGATATTGCTGTGTGGTGTGGGATTGGAGATAGGCAGGTGTCAGTGATCCACATCCATTTTTCTGTGTGTGAGCTGCAGTGAACACAATCTTTTTGGGCTGCAGTGAACACAATCTTTTTGGGCTGCAGTGAACACAATCTTTTTGGGCTGCAGTGAACACAATCTTTTTGGGCTGCAGTGAACACAATCTTTTTGGGCTGCAGTGAACAAAATCTTTTTGGGGTGCAGTGAACACAATCCTTTTTGGTGTGCAGTGAACACAATCTTTGTGGGGTGCAGTGAACAAAATCCTTTGTGGGGTGCAGTGAACACAATCTTTTTGGGGTGCAGTGAACAAAATCCTTTTTGGGGTGCAGTGAACAACATCCTTTTTGGGGTGCAGTGAACACAATCTTTTTGGGGTGCAGTGAACAAAATCCTTTGTGGGGTGCAGTGAACACAATCTTTTTGGTGTGCAGTGAACACAATCTTTTTGGGGTGGAGTGAACAACATCCTTTTTGGGGTGCAGTGAACAAAATCCTTTTTGGGGTGCAGTGAACAAAATCATTTTTGGGGTGCAGTGAACACAATCTTTTTGGGGTGCAGTGAACACAATCTTTGTGGGGTGCAGTGAACACAATCTTTTTGGGGTGGAGTGAACAACATCCTTTTTGGGGTGCAGTGAACAACATCCTTTTTGGGGTGCAGTGAACACAATCTTTTTGGGGTGCAGTGAACACAATCTTTGTGGGGTACAGTGAACAGAATCTTTGTGGGGTGCAGTGAACACAATCTTTGGGGGGTACAGTGAACACAATCTTTTTGGGGTGCAGTGAACACAATCTTTGTGGGGTGCAGTGAACACAATCTTTTTGGGGTGGAGTGAACAAAATCATTTTTGGGGTGCAGTGAACAACATCCTTTTTGGGGTGCAGTGATCAAAATCCTTTTTGGGGTGCAGTGAACACAATCTTTTTGGGGTGCAGTGAACAAAATCCTTTGTGGGGTGCAGTGAACAGAATCTTTGTGGGGTGCAGTGAACACAATCTTTGGGGGGGTACAGTGAACACAATCTTTTTGGGGTGCAGTGAACACAATCTTTGTGGGGTACAGTGAACAGAATCTTTGTGGGGTGCAGTGAACACAATCTTTGGGGGGTACAGTGAACACAATCTTTTTGGGGTGCAGTGAACACAATCTTTGGGGGGTACAGTGAACACAATCTTTTTGGGGTGCAGTGAACACAATCTTTGTGGGGTGCAGTGAACACAATCTTTGGGGGGGTACAGTGAACACAATCTTTTTGGGGTGCAGTGAACAACATCCTTTTAGGGTGCAGTGAACACAATCTTTGTGGGGTGCAGTGAACAACATCCTTTTAGGGTGCAGTGAACACAATCTTTGTGGGGTACAGTGAACAGAATCTTTGTGGGGTGCAGTGAACACAATCTTTGGGGGGTACAGTGAACACAATCTTTGTGAGGTGCAGTGAACACAATCTTTGTGGGGTGCAGTGAACACAATCATTGTGGGGTGCAGTGAACTCAATCTTTGTGGGGTACAGTGAACACAATCTCATACTTCTGAAGATTTGAGGGTGCTGCCTGTTCCATACTCCCCCTACTCCTCATCTAGCCTTTTAGGGGTACAAACAATAGTAATTGGGGCCTAGTGTGGTTGTGTACGTGTGATATACATACACTTTTTTTGGATCATATTTTCTATTCCGCTATTTAATCAAAAACCTTTGGGGATCAGTTAAATTGGGGGATAGTCTGTGTTGGTACGTGTGAGAGAGATCCACCTTTCCAAGTTGTTGGGGTTCATCTCATACTTCTGAAGGTTTGAGGGTGCTGCCTGTTCCATACTCCCCCTACTCCTAGCCTTTTAGGGGTACAAACAATAGTAATTGGGGCCTAGTGTGGTTGTGTACGTGTGATATACATACACTTTTTTTGGATCATATTTTCTATTCCGCTATTTAATCAAAAACCTTTGGGGATCAGTTAAATTGGGGGATAGTCTGTGTTGGTACGTGTGAGAGAGATCCACCTTTCCAAGTTGTTGGGGTTCATCTCATACTTCTGAAGGTTTGAGGGTGCTGCCTGTTCCATACTCCCCCTACTCCTCATCTAGCCTTTTAGGGGTACAAACAATAGTAATTGGGGCCCAGTGTGGTTGTGTACGTGTGATATACATACACTTTTTTTGGATCATATTTTCTATTCCGCTATTTAATCAAAAACCTTTGGGGATCAGTTAAATTGGGGGATAGTCTGTGTTGGTACGTGTGAGAGAGATCCACCTTTCCAAGTTGTTGGGGTTCATCTCATACTTCTGAAGGTTTGAGGGTGCTGCCTGTTCCATACCCCCCCCTACTCCTCATCTAGCCTTTTAGGGGTACAAACAATAGTAATTGGGGCCTAGTGTGGTTGTGTACGTGTGATATACATACACTTTTTTTGGATCATATTTTCTATTCCGCTATTTAATCAAAAACCTTTGGGGATCAGTTAAATTGGGGGATAGTCTGTGTTGGTACGTGTGAGAGAGATCCACCTTTCCAAGTTGTTGGGGTTCATCTCATACTTCTGAAGGTTTGAGGGTGCTGCCTGTTCCATACTCCCCCTACTCCTCATCTAGCCTTTTAGGGGTACAAACAATAGTAATTGGGGCCCAGTGTGGTTGTGTACGTGTGATATACATACACTTTTTTTGGATCATATTTTCTATTCCGCTATTTAATCAAAAACCTTTGGGGATCAGTTAAATTGGGGGATAGTCTGTGTTGGTACGTGTGAGAGAGATCCACCTTTCCAAGTTGTTGGGGTTCATCTCATACTTCTGAAGGTTTGAGGGTGCTGCCTGTTCCATACCCCCCCTACTCCTCATCTAGCCTTTTAGGGGTACAAACAATAGTAATTGGGGCCTAGTGTGGTTGTGTACGTGTGATATACATACACTTTTTTTGGATCATATTTTCTATTCCGCTATTTAATCAAAAACCTTTGGGGATCAGTTAAATTGGGGGATAGTCTGTGTTGGTACGTGTGAGAGAGATCCACCTTTCCAAGTTTTTGGGGTTCATCTCATACTTCTGAAGATTTGAGGGTGCTGCCTGTTCCATACCCCCCCTACTCCTCATCTAGCCTTTTAGGGGTACAAACAATAGTAATTGGGGCCTAGTGTGGTTGTGTACGTGTGATATACATACACTTTTTTTGGATCATATTTTCTATTCCGCTATTTAATCAAAAACCTTTGGGGATCAGTTAAATTGGGGGATAGTCTGTGTTGGTACGTGTGAGAGAGATCCACCTTTCCAAGTTGTTGGGGTTCATCTCATACTTCTGAAGGTTTGAGGGTGCTGCCTGTTCCATACCCCCCCTACTCCTCATCTAGCCTTTTAGGGGTACAAACAATAGTAATTGGGGCCTAGTGTGGTTGTGTACGTGTGATATACATACACTTTTTTTGGATCATATTTTCTATTCCGCTATTTAATCAAAAACCTTTGGGGATCAGTTAAATTGGGGGATAGTCTGTGTTGGTACGTGTGAGAGAGATCCACCTTTCCAAGTTGTTGGGGTTCATCTCATACTTCTGAAGGTTTGAGGGTGCTGCCTGTTCCATACTCCCCCTACTCCTCATCTAGCCTTTTAGGGGTACAAACAATAGTAATTGGGGCCCAGTGTGGTTGTGTACGTGTGATATACATACACTTTTTTTGGATCATATTTTCTATTCCGCTATTTAATCAAAAACCTTTGGGGATCAGTTAAATTGGGGGATAGTCTGTGTTGGTACGTGTGAGAGAGATCCACCTTTCCAAGTTGTTGGGGTTCATCTCATACTTCTGAAGGTTTGAGGGTGCTGCCTGTTCCATACTCCCCCTACTCCTAGCCTTTTAGGGGTACAAACAATAGTAATTGGGGCCTAGTGTGGTTGTGTACGTGTGATATACATACACTTTTTTTGGATCATATTTTCTATTCCGCTATTTAATCAAAAACCTTTGGGGATCAGTTAAATTGGGGGATAGTCTGTGTTGGTACGTGTGAGAGAGATCCACCTTTCCAAGTTGTTGGGGTTCATCTCATACTTCTGAAGGTTTGAGGGTGCTGCCTGTTCCATACTCCCCCTACTCCTAGCCTTTTAGGGGTACAAACAATAGTAATTGGGGCCTAGTGTGGTTGTGTACGTGTGATATACATACACTTTTTTTGGATCATATTTTCTATTCCGCTATTTAATCAAAAACCTTTGGGGATCAGTTAAATTGGGGGATAGTCTGTGTTGGTACGTGTGAGAGAGATCCACCTTTCCAAGTTTTTGGGGTTCATCTCATACTTCTGAAGATTTGAGGGTGCTGCCTGTTCCATACCCCCCCTACTCCTCATCTAGCCTTTTAGGGGTACAAACAATAGTAATTGGGGCCTAGTGTGGTTGTGTACGTGTGATATACATACACTTTTTTTGGATCATATTTTCTATTCCGCTATTTAATCAAAAACCTTTGGGGATCAGTTAAATTGGGGGATAGTCTGTGTTGGTACGTGTGAGAGAGATCCACCTTTCCAAGTTGTTGGGGTTCATCTCATACTTCTGAAGGTTTGAGGGTGCTGCCTGTTCCATACTCCCCCTACTCCTCATCTAGCCTTTTAGGGGTACAAACAATAGTAATTGGGGCCTAGTGTGGTTGTGTACGTGTGATATACATACACTTTTTTTGGATCATATTTTCTATTCCGCTATTTAATCAAAAACCTTTGGGGATCAGTTAAATTGGGGGATAGTCTGTGTTGGTACGTGTGAGAGAGATCCACCTTTCCAAGTTGTTGGGGTTCATCTCATACTTCTGAAGGTTTGAGGGTGCTGCCTGTTCCATACTCCCCCTACTCCTAGCCTTTTAGGGGTACAAAAAATAGTAATTGGGGCCTAGTGTGGTTCTGTACGTGTGATATACATACACTTTTTTTGGATCATATTTTCTATTCCGCTATTTAATCAAAAACCTTTGGGGATCAGTTAAATTGGGGGATAGTCTGTGTTGGTACGTGTGAGAGAGATCCACCTTTCCAAGTTGTTGGGGTTCATCTCATACTTCTGAAGGTTTGAGGGTGCTGCCTGTTCCATACCCCCCCTACTCCTCATCTAGCCTTTTAGGGGTACAAACAATAGTAATTGGGGCCTAGTGTGGTTGTGTACGTGTGATATACATACACTTTTTTTGGATCATATTTTCTATTCCGCTATTTAATCAAAAACCTTTGGGGATCAGTTAAATTGGGGGATAGTCTGTGTTGGTACGTGTGAGAGAGATCCACCTTTCCAAGTTGTTGGGGTTCATCTCATACTTCTGAAGGTTTGAGGGTGCTGCCTGTTCCATACTCCCCCTACTCCTCATCTAGCCTTTTAGGGGTACAAACAATAGTAATTGGGGCCCAGTGTGGTTGTGTACGTGTGATATACATACACTTTTTTTGGATCATATTTTCTATTCCGCTATTTAATCAAAAACCTTTGGGGATCAGTTAAATTGGGGGATAGTCTGTGTTGGTACGTGTGAGAGAGATCCACCTTTCCAAGTTGTTGGGGTTCATCTCATACTTCTGAAGATTTGAGGGTGCTGCCTGTTCCATACTCCTGCTCCTACTGCTCAACCATCCTTTTAGGGGTACAAACAATAGTAATTGGGGCCTAGTGTGGTTGTGTACGTGCGAGATACATACACTTTTTTTGATCATATTTCCTATTCCGCTATTCAATAAAAACCTTTGAGGATCAATTGAATTGCGGGATAGTCTGTGTCGGTACGTGTGAGATCCACCTTTCCAAGTTTTTGGGGTTCATCTCATACTTCTGAAGATTTGAGGGTGCTGTCTGTTCCATACTCCTCCTACTCCTCATCCATCCTTTTAGGGGTAGAAACAATAGTAATAGGGGCCTAGTGTGGTTTTGTACGTGCGAGATACATACACTTTTTTGGATCATATTTCCTATTCCGCTATTCAATAAAAACCTTTCTAGGGCAAGATCTTAAATTACAGAAATATGAGGAGACCGTCAAATAAGGGCCGTGGCCTGGGTCGTGGTGCTGCTGGTAGAGCTCCTGTTGCAAGGAGAGGACGTGGTCGATCTGTGCCAGCTACACGCACAAGTGAAACACCTTCCTCAAGTGTGAGTAGGCGACAGAACCTGCATCAGTATTTGGTAGGGCATCAAACGCCCCTAGAAGTGATGAGGCCAGAACAAGTTGAGGCGATAGTAGATTGGTTTGCTGCTGACAGTGCCTCCAGTTCCTTCACATTGTCTCCCACCCAGTCTACTGCAGAAAGGTCAGAGTTGGCACCTGCAGCCAATGTCCAACCGTCTTTCACCTCACCCCCTTGCAAATCAGGCCAGCAGTCTGAGCCCCAAGCCATACAGCAGTCTCTTATTCTTTTTGAGGACTCTGTCAGCAGGGTTTCCCAGGGCCATCCACCTAGCCCTGCCCCAGAAGTGGAAGAGATTGAGTGCAGCGATGCCCAACCACTTATTTCTCAAGATGAGTACATGCAAGGATCATCGCAGCACGTCTCCGATGATGACGAAACGCAGGTGCCAACTGCTGCGGCGTTCAGCATTGTGGAGACCGACAAGGAGGGCAGGGGTGAAGACTGGGTGGAAGATGATGTGGAGGACGATGAGGTCCTCGACCCCACATGGAATGAACGTCATGCAGGTGACCTGAGTAGTTTGGAGGAAGAGGCGGTGGTCGCACAGAGCCACCAGCACAGCAGAAGAGGGAGCAGGGTGCAGAAGCGGAGCGGCCGTGCCCTAGACACTACGCCCGCTACTGCCCAACGCAGCAAGGGAACGAGCGCACCAAAGTCAGCTCAAAGGAGTTCTCTAGCGTGGAAGTTCTTTAGAAAATGTGCTGATGACAGGACACGAGTGGTTTGCACCCTGTGCAATCAGAGCTTGAAGCGAGGCATAAACCTTCTCAACCTGAGCACAACCTGCATGATCAGGCATCTAAGTGCAAAGCACGAGCTGCAGTGGAGTACACACCTTCAAAACCAAGAAACGTCTCTGGCTCATCCTGCTTCCTCTTCTGCTGCAGTCTCGGCCGCTCCAGCCACATCTGTAGTGATACCGGCACCTGCCACCCCGCAAACAGACGATCTGTCAGCAACACCACCACCTGGGTCACCAACAACCATCTCCACAATGTCCCGTGGAAGCGTTCAGCTTTCCATCTCCCAAACACTTGAGAGGAAGAGGAAGTACCCCCCTACCCACCCGCGATCCCTGGCCCTGAATGCCAGCATTTCAAAATTATTGGCCTTTGAAATGCTGTCATTCCGTCTGGTGGAGACGCACAGTTTTAAAAACCTTATGTCGGTGGCTGTCCCACAGTACGTCGTGCCCAGCCGCCACTACTTTTCCAGGCAAGCCATCCCTTCCCTGCACAACCAAGTGGGGGAAAATATCAGGTGTGCACTGCGCAACGCCATCTGTGCCAAGGTCCACCTAACTACGGATACGTGGACCAGTAAGCACGGTCAGGGGCGTTATATCTCCCTAACGGCACACTGGGTAAATGCAGTGGCGGATGGGCCTGAGGCGGATAGCAATTTGGCGCATGTCCTTCCACCACCGAGGATTGCAGGGCGCTTCAGTTTGCCTCCTGTTCCTAACTCCTCCTACTCCGCTTCCTCATCCTCTACCGCCTCCTCATCCGGACAGCGTAACACCTTCACCACCAACTTCAGCACGGCCAGGGGTAAACGACAGCAGGCAGTTTTACAACTTGCCTGTTTGGGGGACAAACCACACACCGCGCAGGAGTTGTGGAGGAGCATGGAACAGCAGACAAATGAGTGGTTGCTGCCAGCGAGCCTCAAGCCCGGCCTGGTGGTGTGCGATAACGGGCGAAATCTCATAGCAGCTCTGGGCCTAGCCGGTTTGACGCACATCCCTTGCCTGGCGCATGTGCTGAATTTGGTGGTGCAGAGGTTCCTTAAAAACTACCCCGATATGTCAGAGCTGCTGCAGAAAGTGCGGGCCGTTTGTGCGCACTTTCGGCGTTCTCACCCTGCTGCTGCTCGCCTGGCAGCGCTGCAGCGTAACTTCGGCCTTCCCGCTCACCGCCTCATATGTGACGTGCCCACAAGGTGGAACTCCACCTTGCACATGCTGGAAAGACTGTGCGAGCAGCAGCAGGCCATAGTGGAGTTTCAGCTGCAGCACGCACGCGTGAGTCGCTCTGCGGAACAGCACCACTTCACCACCAATAACTGGGCCTCCATGCGAGACCTGTGTGCCTTGTTGCGCTGTTTTGAGTACTCCACCAACATGGCCAGTGGCAATGACGCCGTTCTCAGCTTAACTATCCCACTTCTATGCCTCCTTGAAAAAACAATTCGGGCGATGATGGAAGAGGATGTGGCACAGGATGAGGAGGAGGAGGAGGATGAAGAGGTAACATTTCCAAGGCTTTCAGGGCAGTCATTCGCAAGGGGCTCCGAGGGTGGGTTCCTGCACACGCAAACGCCAGGGACGCAATTGTCCAGCAGGGGCACAGTTCTGGAGGATGAGGAGGATGAGGAGGAGGAGGAGCTGGAGGAGGAGATGGAACCATGTTCACAGCAGGGTGGCACCCAGGCCAGCTCATGGCCATCACTGGTGCGTGGCTGGGGGGATACAGAGGACACGGACGATACACCTCCCACAGAGGACAGCCTTTCGTCGCCTCTGGGCAGCCTGGCACACATGAGCGATTACATGCTGCAGTGTCTCCACAACGACCGCCGAGTTGCCCACATTCTAACTTGTGCTGATTACTGGGTGGCCACGCTGCTGGATCCCCGTTACAAGGACAACGTACCGTCCTTAATTCACTCACTGGAGCGCGATCGCAAGATGCGCGAGTACAAGCGCACGCTGGTAGACGCCATGCTGCTGGCATTCCCATCTGACAGCGGGGCCACAGTGGAAGCACAAGGCAGAGAAGGAGGAGGAGGAGGTCGCCAACGCAACCAGGGCACCGCCAGCACCTCAGAAGGCAGGGTTAGCATGGCCGAAATGTGGAAAAGCTTTGTCAGCACGCCACAACAAACAGCAGCACCAGCAGCTCAGATGGAACGTCTTAGCAGGAGGCAGCATTTTACCAACATGGTGGAGCAGTATGTGTGCACACGCCTACATGTAGTGAATGACGGGTCTG
>NC_138770.1:545533204-545545704 GCF_965119305.1 Pelophylax lessonae | reverse complement strand
GTGGGGTACAGTGAACAGAATCTTTGTGGGGTGCAGTGAACACAATCTTTGGGGGGTACAGTGAACACAATCTTTTTGGGGTGCAGTGAACACAATCTTTGGGGGGTACAGTGAACACAATCTTTTTGGGGTGCAGTGAACACAATCTTTGTGGGGTGCAGTGAACACAATCTTTGGGGGGGTACAGTGAACACAATCTTTTTGGGGTGCAGTGAACAACATCCTTTTAGGGTGCAGTGAACACAATCTTTGTGGGGTGCAGTGAACAACATCCTTTTAGGGTGCAGTGAACACAATCTTTGTGGGGTACAGTGAACAGAATCTTTGTGGGGTGCAGTGAACACAATCTTTGGGGGGTACAGTGAACACAATCTTTGTGAGGTGCAGTGAACACAATCTTTGTGGGGTGCAGTGAACACAATCATTGTGGGGTGCAGTGAACTCAATCTTTGTGGGGTACAGTGAACACAATCTCATACTTCTGAAGATTTGAGGGTGCTGCCTGTTCCATACTCCCCCTACTCCTCATCTAGCCTTTTAGGGGTACAAACAATAGTAATTGGGGCCTAGTGTGGTTGTGTACGTGTGATATACATACACTTTTTTTGGATCATATTTTCTATTCCGCTATTTAATCAAAAACCTTTGGGGATCAGTTAAATTGGGGGATAGTCTGTGTTGGTACGTGTGAGAGAGATCCACCTTTCCAAGTTGTTGGGGTTCATCTCATACTTCTGAAGGTTTGAGGGTGCTGCCTGTTCCATACTCCCCCTACTCCTAGCCTTTTAGGGGTACAAACAATAGTAATTGGGGCCTAGTGTGGTTGTGTACGTGTGATATACATACACTTTTTTTGGATCATATTTTCTATTCCGCTATTTAATCAAAAACCTTTGGGGATCAGTTAAATTGGGGGATAGTCTGTGTTGGTACGTGTGAGAGAGATCCACCTTTCCAAGTTGTTGGGGTTCATCTCATACTTCTGAAGGTTTGAGGGTGCTGCCTGTTCCATACCCCCCCTACTCCTCATCTAGCCTTTTAGGGGTACAAACAATAGTAATTGGGGCCTAGTGTGGTTGTGTACGTGTGATATACATACACTTTTTTTGGATCATATTTTCTATTCCGCTATTTAATCAAAAACCTTTGGGGATCAGTTAAATTGGGGGATAGTCTGTGTTGGTACGTGTGAGAGAGATCCACCTTTCCAAGTTGTTGGGGTTCATCTCATACTTCTGAAGGTTTGAGGGTGCTGCCTGTTCCATACCCCCCCTACTCCTCATCTAGCCTTTTAGGGGTACAAACAATAGTAATTGGGGCCTAGTGTGGTTGTGTACGTGTGATATACATACACTTTTTTTGGATCATATTTTCTATTCCGCTATTTAATCAAAAACCTTTGGGGATCAGTTAAATTGGGGGATAGTCTGTGTTGGTACGTGTGAGAGAGATCCACCTTTCCAAGTTGTTGGGGTTCATCTCATACTTCTGAAGGTTTGAGGGTGCTGCCTGTTCCATACCCCCCCTACTCCTCATCTAGCCTTTTAGGGGTACAAACAATAGTAATTGGGGCCTAGTGTGGTTGTGTACGTGTGATATACATACACTTTTTTTGGATCATATTTTCTATTCCGCTATTTAATCAAAAACCTTTGGGGATCAGTTAAATTGGGGGATAGTCTGTGTTGGTACGTGTGAGAGAGATCCACCTTTCCAAGTTTTTGGGGTTCATCTCATACTTCTGAAGATTTGAGGGTGCTGCCTGTTCCATACCCCCCCTACTCCTCATCTAGCCTTTTAGGGGTACAAACAATAGTAATTGGGGCCTAGTGTGGTTGTGTACGTGTGATATACATACACTTTTTTTGGATCATATTTTCTATTCCGCTATTTAATCAAAAACCTTTGGGGATCAGTTAAATTGGGGGATAGTCTGTGTTGGTACGTGTGAGAGAGATCCACCTTTCCAAGTTTTTGGGGTTCATCTCATACTTCTGAAGATTTGAGGGTGCTGCCTGTTCCATACCCCCCCTACTCCTCATCTAGCCTTTTAGGGGTACAAACAATAGTAATTGGGGCCTAGTGTGGTTGTGTACGTGTGATATACATACACTTTTTTTGGATCATATTTTCTATTCCGCTATTTAATCAAAAACCTTTGGGGATCAGTTAAATTGGGGGATAGTCTGTGTTGGTACGTGTGAGAGAGATCCACCTTTCCAAGTTTTTGGGGTTCATCTCATACTTCTGAAGATTTGAGGGTGCTGCCTGTTCCATACCCCCCCTACTCCTCATCTAGCCTTTTAGGGGTACAAACAATAGTAATTGGGGCCTAGTGTGGTTGTGTACGTGTGATATACATACACTTTTTTTGGATCATATTTTCTATTCCGCTATTTAATCAAAAACCTTTGGGGATCAGTTAAATTGGGGGATAGTCTGTGTTGGTACGTGTGAGAGAGATCCACCTTTCCAAGTTGTTGGGGTTCATCTCATACTTCTGAAGGTTTGAGGGTGCTGCCTGTTCCATACTCCCCCTACTCCTAGCCTTTTAGGGGTACAAACAATAGTAATTGGGGCCTAGTGTGGTTGTGTACGTGTGATATACATACACTTTTTTTGGATCATATTTTCTATTCCGCTATTTAATCAAAAACCTTTGGGGATCAGTTAAATTGGGGGATAGTCTGTGTTGGTACGTGTGAGAGAGATCCACCTTTCCAAGTTTTTGGGGTTCATCTCATACTTCTGAAGATTTGAGGGTGCTGCCTGTTCCATACCCCCCCTACTCCTCATCTAGCCTTTTAGGGGTACAAACAATAGTAATTGGGGCCTAGTGTGGTTGTGTACGTGTGATATACATACACTTTTTTTGGATCATATTTTCTATTCCGCTATTTAATCAAAAACCTTTGGGGATCAGTTAAATTGGGGGATAGTCTGTGTTGGTACGTGTGAGAGAGATCCACCTTTCCAAGTTGTTGGGGTTCATCTCATACTTCTGAAGGTTTGAGGGTGCTGCCTGTTCCATACTCCCCCTACTCCTCATCTAGCCTTTTAGGGGTACAAACAATAGTAATTGGGGCCTAGTGTGGTTGTGTACGTGTGATATACATACACTTTTTTTGGATCATATTTTCTATTCCGCTATTTAATCAAAAACCTTTGGGGATCAGTTAAATTGGGGGATAGTCTGTGTTGGTACGTGTGAGAGAGATCCACCTTTCCAAGTTGTTGGGGTTCATCTCATACTTCTGAAGGTTTGAGGGTGCTGCCTGTTCCATACCCCCCCTACTCCTAGCCTTTTAGGGGTACAAACAATAGTAATTGGGGCCTAGTGTGGTTGTGTACGTGTGATATACATACACTTTTTTTGGATCATATTTTCTATTCCGCTATTTAATCAAAAACCTTTGGGGATCAGTTAAATTGGGGGATAGTCTGTGTTGGTACGTGTGAGAGAGATCCACCTTTCCAAGTTGTTGGGGTTCATCTCATACTTCTGAAGGTTTGAGGGTGCTGCCTGTTCCATACTCCCCCCTACTCCTCATCTAGCCTTTTAGGGGTACAAACAATAGTAATTGGGGCCCAGTGTGGTTGTGTACGTGTGATATACATACACTTTTTTTGGATCATATTTTCTATTCCGCTATTTAATCAAAAACCTTTGGGGATCAGTTAAATTGGGGGATAGTCTGTGTTGGTACGTGTGAGAGAGATCCACCTTTCCAAGTTGTTGGGGTTCATCTCATACTTCTGAAGGTTTGAGGGTGCTGCCTGTTCCATACCCCCCCTACTCCTCATCTAGCCTTTTAGGGGTACAAACAATAGTAATTGGGGCCTAGTGTGGTTGTGTACGTGTGATATACATACACTTTTTTTGGATCATATTTTCTATTCCGCTATTTAATCAAAAACCTTTGGGGATCAGTTAAATTGGGGGATAGTCTGTGTTGGTACGTGTGAGAGAGATCCACCTTTCCAAGTTGTTGGGGTTCATCTCATACTTCTGAAGGTTTGAGGGTGCTGCCTGTTCCATACTCCCCCTACTCCTCATCTAGCCTTTTAGGGGTACAAACAATAGTAATTGGGGCCTAGTGTGGTTGTGTACGTGTGATATACATACACTTTTTTTGGATCATATTTTCTATTCCGCTATTTAATCAAAAACCTTTGGGGATCAGTTAAATTGGGGGATAGTCTGTGTTGGTACGTGTGAGAGAGATCCACCTTTCCAAGTTGTTGGGGTTCATCTCATACTTCTGAAGGTTTGAGGGTGCTGCCTGTTCCATACCCCCCCTACTCCTAGCCTTTTAGGGGTACAAACAATAGTAATTGGGGCCTAGTGTGGTTGTGTACGTGTGATATACATACACTTTTTTTGGATCATATTTTCTATTCCGCTATTTAATCAAAAACCTTTGGGGATCAGTTAAATTGGGGGATAGTCTGTGTTGGTACGTGTGAGAGAGATCCACCTTTCCAAGTTGTTGGGGTTCATCTCATACTTCTGAAGGTTTGAGGGGGCTGCCTGTTCCATACCCCCCCTACTCCTCATCTAGCCTTTTAGGGGTACAAACAATAGTAATTGGGGCCTAGTGTGGTTGTGTACGTGTGATATACATACACTTTTTTTGGATCATATTTTCTATTCCGCTATTTAATCAAAAACCTTTGGGGATCAGTTAAATTGGGGGATAGTCTGTGTTGGTACGTGTGAGAGAGATCCACCTTTCCAAGTTGTTGGGGTTCATCTCATACTTCTGAAGGTTTGAGGGTGCTGCCTGTTCCATACTCCCCCTACTCCTCATCTAGCCTTTTAGGGGTACAAACAATAGTAATTGGGGCCTAGTGTGGTTGTGTACGTGTGATATACATACACTTTTTTGGATCATATTTTCTATTCCGCTATTTAATCAAAAACCTTTGGGGATCAGTTAAATTGGGGGATAGTCTGTGTTGGTACGTGTGAGAGAGATCCACCTTTCCAAGTTGTTGGGGTTCATCTCATACTTCTGAAGGTTTGAGGGTGCTGCCTGTTCCATACTCCCCCTACTCCTAGCCTTTTAGGGGTACAAACAATAGTAATTGGGGCCTAGTGTGGTTGTGTACGTGTGATATACATACACTTTTTTTGGATCATATTTTCTATTCCGCTATTTAATCAAAAACCTTTGGGGATCAGTTAAATTGGGGGATAGTCTGTGTTGGTACGTGTGAGAGAGATCCACCTTTCCAAGTTGTTGGGGTTCATCTCATACTTCTGAAGGTTTGAGGGTGCTGCCTGTTCCATACCCCCCCTACTCCTAGCCTTTTAGGGGTACAAACAATAGTAATTGGGGCCTAGTGTGGTTGTGTACGTGTGATATACATACACTTTTTTTGGATCATATTTTCTATTCCGCTATTTAATCAAAAACCTTTGGGGATCAGTTAAATTGGGGGATAGTCTGTGTTGGTACGTGTGAGAGAGATCCACCTTTCCAAGTTGTTGGGGTTCATCTCATACTTCTGAAGGTTTGAGGGTGCTGCCTGTTCCATACTCCCCCTACTCCTCATCTAGCCTTTTAGGGGTACAAACAATAGTAATTGGGGCCCAGTGTGGTTGTGTACGTGTGATATACATACACTTTTTTTGGATCATATTTTCTATTCCGCTATTTAATCAAAAACCTTTGGGGATCAGTTAAATTGGGGGATAGTCTGTGTTGGTACGTGTGAGAGAGATCCACCTTTCCAAGTTGTTGGGGTTCATCTCATACTTCTGAAGGTTTGAGGGTGCTGCCTGTTCCATACCCCCCCTACTCCTAGCCTTTTAGGGGTACAAACAATAGTAATTGGGGCCTAGTGTGGTTGTGTACGTGTGATATACATACACTTTTTTTGGATCATATTTTCTATTCCGCTATTTAATCAAAAACCTTTGGGGATCAGTTAAATTGGGGGATAGTCTGTGTTGGTACGTGTGAGAGAGATCCACCTTTCCAAGTTGTTGGGGTTCATCTCATACTTCTGAAGGTTTGAGGGTGCTGCCTGTTCCATACCCCCCCTACTCCTCATCTAGCCTTTTAGGGGTACAAACAATAGTAATTGGGGCCTAGTGTGGTTGTGTACGTGTGATATACATACACTTTTTTTGGAACATATTTTCTATTCCGCTATTTAATCAAAAACCTTTGGGGATCAGTTAAATTGGGGGATAGTCTGTGTTGGTACGTGTGAGAGAGATCCACCTTTCCAAGTTGTTGGGGTTCATCTCATACTTCTGAAGGTTTGAGGGTGCTGCCTGTTCCATACCCCCCCTACTCCTCATCTAGCCTTTTAGGGGTACAAACAATAGTAATTGGGGCCTAGTGTGGTTGTGTACGTGTGATATACATACACTTTTTTTGGATCATATTTTCTATTCCGCTATTTAATCAAAAACCTTTGGGGATCAGTTAAATTGGGGGATAGTCTGTGTTGGTACGTGTGAGAGAGATCCACCTTTCCAAGTTTTTGGGGTTCATCTCATACTTCTGAAGATTTGAGGGTGCTGCCTGTTCCATACCCCCCCTACTCCTCATCTAGCCTTTTAGGGGTACAAACAATAGTAATTGGGGCCTAGTGTGGTTGTGTACGTGTGATATACATACACTTTTTTTGGATCATATTTTCTATTCCGCTATTTAATCAAAAACCTTTGGGGATCAGTTAAATTGGGGGATAGTCTGTGTTGGTACGTGTGAGAGAGATCCACCTTTCCAAGTTTTTGGGGTTCATCTCATACTTCTGAAGATTTGAGGGTGCTGCCTGTTCCATACCCCCCCTACTCCTCATCTAGCCTTTTAGGGGTACAAACAATAGTAATTGGGGCCTAGTGTGGTTGTGTACGTGTGATATACATACACTTTTTTTGGATCATATTTTCTATTCCGCTATTTAATCAAAAACCTTTGGGGATCAGTTAAATTGGGGGATAGTCTGTGTTGGTACGTGTGAGAGAGATCCACCTTTCCAAGTTTTTGGGGTTCATCTCATACTTCTGAAGATTTGAGGGTGCTGCCTGTTCCATACTCCTCCTCCTACTGCTCAACCATCCTTTTAGGGGTACAAACAATAGTAGTTGGGGCCTAGTGTGGTGGTGTACGTGCGAGATACATACACTTTCTTTTTGATCATATTTTCTATTCCGCTATTCAATTAAAACCTTTGGGGATCAATTCAATTGCGAGATAGTCTGTGTCGGTACGTGTGAGATCCACCTTTCCAAGTTGTTGGGGTTCATCTCATACTTCTGAAGATTTGAGGGTGCTGCCTGTTCCATACTCCTCCTCCTACTCCTCATCCATCCTTTTAGGGGTACAAACAATAGTAATTGGGGCCTAGTGTGGTTGTGTACGTGCGAGATACATACACTTTTTTTGATCATATTTCCTATTCCGCTATTCAATAAAAACCTTTGAGGATCAATTGAATTGCGGGATAGTCTGTGTCGGTACGTGTGAGATCCACCTTTCCAAGTTTTTGGGGTTCATCTCATACTTCTGAAGATTTGAGGGTGCTGCCTGTTCCATACTCCTCCTCCTACTCCTCATCCATCCTTTTAGGGGTACAAACAATAGTAATTGGGGCCTAGTGTGGTTGTGTACGTGCGAGATACATACACTTTTTTTGATCATATTTCCTATTCCGCTATTCAATAAAAACCTTTGAGGATCAATTGAATTGCGGGATAGTCTGTGTCGGTACGTGTGAGATCCACCTTTCCAAGTTTTTGGGGTTCATCTCATACTTCTGAAGATTTGAGGGTGCTGTCTGTTCCATACTCCTCCTACTCCTCATCCATCCTTTTAGGGGTAGAAACAATAGTAATTGGGGCCTAGTGTGGTTTTGTACGTGCGAGATACATACACTTTTTTGGATCATATTTCCTATTCCGCTATTCAATAAAAACCTTTCTAGGGCAAGATCTTAAATTACAGAAATATGAGGAGACCGTCAAATAAGGGCCGTGGCCTGGGTCGTGGTGCTGCTGGTAGAGCTCCTGTTGCAAGGAGAGGACGTGGTCGATCTGTGCCAGCTACACGCACAAGTGAAACACCTTCCTCAAGTGTGAGTAGGCGACAGAACCTGCATCAGTATTTGGTAGGGCATCAAACGCCCCTAGAAGTGATGAGGCCAGAACAAGTTGAGGCGATAGTAGATTGGTTTGCTGCTGACAGTGCCTCCAGTTCCTTCACATTGTCTCCCACCCAGTCTACTGCAGAAAGGTCAGAGTTGGCACCTGCAGCCAATGTCCAACCGTCTTTCACCTCACCCCCTTGCAAATCAGGCCAGCAGTCTGAGCCCCAAGCCATACAGCAGTCTCTTATTCTTTTTGAGGACTCTGTCAGCAGGGTTTCCCAGGGCCATCCACCTAGCCCTGCCCCAGAAGTGGAAGAGATTGAGTGCAGCGATGCCCAACCACTTATTTCTCAAGATGAGTACATGCAAGGATCATCGCAGCACGTCTCCGATGATGACGAAACGCAGGTGCCAACTGCTGCGGCGTTCAGCATTGTGGAGACCGACAAGGAGGGCAGGGGTGAAGACTGGGTGGAAGATGATGTGGAGGACGATGAGGTCCTCGACCCCACATGGAATGAACGTCATGCAGGTGACCTGAGTAGTTTGGAGGAAGAGGCGGTGGTCGCACAGAGCCACCAGCACAGCAGAAGAGGGAGCAGGGTGCAGAAGCGGAGCGGCCGTGCCCTAGACACTACGCCCGCTACTGCCCAACGCAGCAAGGGAACGAGCGCACCAAAGTCAGCTCAAAGGAGTTCTCTAGCGTGGAAGTTCTTTAGAAAATGTGCTGATGACAGGACACGAGTGGTTTGCACCCTGTGCAATCAGAGCTTGAAGCGAGGCATAAACCTTCTCAACCTGAGCACAACCTGCATGATCAGGCATCTAAGTGCAAAGCACGAGCTGCAGTGGAGTACACACCTTCAAAACCAAGAAACGTCTCTGGCTCATCCTGCTTCCTCTTCTGCTGCAGTCTCGGCCGCTCCAGCCACATCTGTAGTGATACCGGCACCTGCCACCCCGCAAACAGACGATCTGTCAGCAACACCACCACCTGGGTCACCAACAACCATCTCCACAATGTCCCGTGGAAGCGTTCAGCTTTCCATCTCCCAAACACTTGAGAGGAAGAGGAAGTACCCCCCTACCCACCCGCGATCCCTGGCCCTGAATGCCAGCATTTCAAAATTATTGGCCTTTGAAATGCTGTCATTCCGTCTGGTGGAGACGCACAGTTTTAAAAACCTTATGTCGGTGGCTGTCCCACAGTACGTCGGGGCGTTATATCTCCCTAACGGCACACTGGGTAAATGCAGTGGCGGATGGGCCTGAGGCGGATAGCAATTTGGCGCATGTCCTTCCACCACCGAGGATTGCAGGGCGCTTCAGTTTGCCTCCTGTTCCTAACTCCTCCTACTCCGCTTCCTCATCCTCTACCGCCTCCTCATCCGGACAGCGTAACACCTTCACCACCAACTTCAGCACGGCCAGGGGTAAACGACAGCAGGCAGTTTTACAACTTGCCTGTTTGGGGGACAAACCACACACCGCGCAGGAGTTGTGGAGGAGCATGGAACAGCAGACAAATGAGTGGTTGCTGCCAGCGAGCCTCAAGCCCGGCCTGGTGGTGTGCGATAACGGGCGAAATCTCATAGCAGCTCTGGGCCTAGCCGGTTTGACGCACATCCCTTGCCTGGCGCATGTGCTGAATTTGGTGGTGCAGAGGTTCCTTAAAAACTACCCCGATATGTCAGAGCTGCTGCAGAAAGTGCGGGCCGTTTGTGCGCACTTTCGGCGTTCTCACCCTGCTGCTGCTCGCCTGGCAGCGCTGCAGCGTAACTTCGGCCTTCCCGCTCACCGCCTCATATGTGACGTGCCCACAAGGTGGAACTCCACCTTGCACATGCTGGAAAGACTGTGCGAGCAGCAGCAGGCCATAGTGGAGTTTCAGCTGCAGCACGCACGCGTGAGTCGCTCTGCGGAACAGCACCACTTCACCACCAATAACTGGGCCTCCATGCGAGACCTGTGTGCCTTGTTGCGCTGTTTTGAGTACTCCACCAACATGGCCAGTGGCAATGACGCCGTTCTCAGCTTAACTATCCCACTTCTATGCCTCCTTGAAAAAACAATTCGGGCGATGATGGAAGAGGATGTGGCACAGGATGAGGAGGAGGAGGAGGATGAAGAGGTAACATTTCCAAGGCTTTCAGGGCAGTCATTCGCAAGGGGCTCCGAGGGTGGGTTCCTGCACACGCAAACGCCAGGGACGCAATTGTCCAGCAGGGGCACAGTTCTGGAGGATGAGGAGGATGAGGAGGAGGAGGAGCTGGAGGAGGAGATGGAACCATGTTCACAGCAGGGTGGCACCCAGGCCAGCTCATGGCCATCACTGGTGCGTGGCTGGGGGGATACAGAGGACACGGACGATACACCTCCCACAGAGGACAGCCTTTCGTCGCCTCTGGGCAGCCTGGCACACATGAGCGATTACATGCTGCAGTGTCTCCACAACGACCGCCGAGTTGCCCACATTCTAACTTGTGCTGATTACTGGGTGGCCACGCTGCTGGATCCCCGTTACAAGGACAACGTACCGTCCTTAATTCACTCACTGGAGCGCGATCGCAAGATGCGCGAGTACAAGCGCACGCTGGTAGACGCCATGCTGCTGGCATTCCCATCTGACAGCGGGGCCACAGTGGAAGCACAAGGCAGAGGAGGAGGAGGAGGAGGTCGCCAACGCAACCAGGGCACCGCCAGCACCTCAGAAGGCAGGGTTAGCATGGCCGAAATGTGGAAAAGCTTTGTCAGCACGCCACAACAAACAGCAGCACCAGCAGCTCAGATGGAACGTCTTAGCAGGAGGCAGCATTTTACCAACATGGTGGAGCAGTATGTGTGCACACGCCTACATGTAGTGAATGACGGGTCTGCCCCTTTCAACTTCTGGGTCTCCAAATTGGGCACATGGCCTGAGCTTGCCCTTTACGCCTTGGAGGTGCTGGCGTGCCCTGCAGCCAGTGTATTATCTGAACGGGTATTTAGCACGGCTGGGGGCGTTATAACAGACAAGCGCAGCCGCCTGTCCAGAGACAATGTGGACAAGCTCACGTTCATTAAAATGAACCAGGCATGGATCCCACGGGACTTTTCCGTACCTTATGCAGAATAGCAATGGATACCGACCTTACCCACCCATTGTTCCATTTTTGCTCTTTCTCACTCTTTTGGGGTGTACCCTCATTTAAAATTTTTGAAAAGAAGCAGTGTTGGCTACCTCGTCCTCCTCCTCAGGGCCAGATTAATGTAGGGGCTATTGGAGCTGCAGCTCCAGGCCCCTACCTTTTATATAGGCCCCGGGTTGGCCATATTCACTGTTACCGCTCTTCTGTCACTTGTAAACACAGAAGTCTGGCTTCTATGCTCGCTTCCCCAGGCAGCACCCTCAGAACCTCCCCACACAGCGTGAAGGCCGGACAAGGAGGGACAGTTGGCGATGCATGGATGTGTTTATGGGCTTCAGAGACAGCATCCCATGTTGAATTAGGCATGCATGGCTGCACCCTTCCTCCTCTGGGTGCATGGCAAGGCACGGCCCTTAAGGCCCTTCAAAATCCTCAGCACCAAGCCCATGATGCTGTTAATCCGGCCCTGGTCCTCCTCCACCGCCGCTTCCACCTACACCGCCCATAGGTGTGCGCAGCCTATTGCATTAAGGTGTGCACCCCAAAGTTGAAATACACATGCATGTGTTTGCCAGCAGGGAGAGTAATGTATCGGGGCCATGTACCTGTAGGCAAGGAGAAATAGAGCAGAGCAGGTCCCAGGGAGATCTTTCCCATCTCCTCACTGGCAATGCTATGTGCCCTAGGTGATTAGGGTGTGCCCAGGCACACCCAGCACACCCTGTGCGCACGCCTATGTCACCGCCACATCCACCACCACCTCAACCTCCCTCCTACTCCATATGGGCCTCGTCCTTCAGAGATGAAGAAGAACATTGTTTTATTTTTCTGTTTTTTTTTGTTGTTTTAAGTTATTTCCCTATCCACATTTGTTTGCAGAGCACTTGCCATGCTCTTAATTACGTTTTGCTGCCATTTGCAGCACTCTAGCCCTTTCCTTTGGTGTTTTAGAGCCATTTTAGTGCCTTAAAGTTCGGGTCCCCATTGACTTCAATGGGGTTCGGTGTCCGGGAAAAGTTCGGTAAAAGTCCGGGACACGGACCCGGACTTTTTTTTAAAGTTCGGCCGAACCCGTCGAACACGGACATCTAGGTGTCCGCTCAACCCTAGTTATGACATCAAAATACATTTCATGGAATGATCACTTTTGACTGTGTGACAACAATGACATCATATTATTCATTTTCATGTCTCAGTAGCAGTGCTTTGTTCAAAGAAAATCCAATCATTTGAAAACATCTAAAGACACTGTCATCTGGTTCTGAT
>NC_138770.1:545465704-545468204 GCF_965119305.1 Pelophylax lessonae | reverse complement strand
AAAATTCTTTTTGACTGTATTATAGCAATGGTATCATAATATTAACTGTCATCTCTCAGTGGCTATGCTTTGTTTCATGAAAAACAAATCACTCCTAAACATACTGGGAAGCTATCATCTTGATCTGATGATTGGAATAGGAGTCCAAAGGGCTGAGAGTCTTTTTCTAAATTTCAGAGTTCAAGCCCCACCACAGCCTGTCAATTCATGTTTTTTTTTTTTTCCTTCTGCAATGAGTGGCCCTTTCACTGACTAGCTGCTTGGTATCAACACTTTAAACTTTCCTTTTCCCAACAAAAGTTGTCATAACATTGACATTAAAATACAACTTGGGATATCACAACAATAGCCACACATTATGCCAATAGCAGTTCTGAGCTTCCTAATAGGTACCAAAGCAATCACCGAGATCTGATCAATAGATGTAGAGTCCAAAGTGCCTAGAATCTTTATTGGTGGATGATAGGATCAAGCCCAACAGGCTGTCATTTTGCTAAATGGATAAAGAGACCAAACTGCTTAGACTTTCAATCAAGGAGTCATGGGTTTAGGGAGTGAAGCTTTCAATAAATTCTCTCCTTATCAACAGGGTGACCTCTGCCACAAAGCAGCTACTGAGGATGGAAACAGTAAGCAGTGCTTTTCCTAACCTGGAAAGGTAGAACGTAGTCGGCAGGATTTGAACCTGCGCGGGGAGACCCCAATGGATTTCAAGTCCATCGCCTTAACCACTCGGCCACGACTACCCAACATGCCTACAAGTTCTGTCGCCTCACCAGAGAAGTTATGACATCAAAATACATTTGATGGAATGATCACTTTTGACTGTGTGACAACAATGACATCATATTATTCATTTTCATGTCTCAGTAGCAGTGCTTTGTTCAAAGAAAATCCAATCATTTGAAAACATCTAAAGACACTGTCATCTGGTTCTGATGACTGGAAAAAGATTTCAACAGGCTTGGAAAAAGAGTCCAACAGGCTTGGAGGGTCTGTCGCCTCACCAGAGTAGTTATGACATCAAAATACATTCCATAGCATGATCACTTTTTATTGTGGGACAACAATGACATCATACTATTCATTTCCATATCTCAGTAGCAGTGCTCCGAGAAAATCAAATCAATTGACAACGTCTAAAGACACTATCATCTGGTTCTGGGGACTGGAAAAAGTGTCCAAAAGGCTTATACTCTTTTCTCTAAATTTGTAGGTTGAAGCCCCACAGCTTGTCAATTCACATTTTGCTCTTCCTACTGCAGCGGATGGCCACGCCACAACAATGACATCATACTATTCATTTCCATATCTCAGTAGCAGTGCTCCGAGAAAATCAAATCAATTGACAACGTCTAAAGACACTATCATCTGGTTCTGGGGACTGGAAAAAGTGTCCAAAAGGCTTATACTTTTTTCTCTAAATTTGTGGGTTGAAGCCCCACAGCTTGTCAGTTTACATTTTGCTCTTCCTACTGCAGCGGATGGCCCCACCACTGACTAGATGCCAGGACTTTGTAGTGTCATAGTTTATCCTTTCCTCTATGTTCTACAGTATGTCTATGATTGTGAGATATATAGTTTCAACACTGAAAAGTGAAGATTTACTCTACTGACGCCTGTGCTAACAGGGCAACAAATGACAACATGAAACCATATGATCAATGCAAATAAAAAACACAAGTCACACTACGGAAGGTTGACCACACATTTGACAAGGGCGTAGTCGGCAGGATTTGAACCTGCGCGGGGAGACCCCAATGGATTTCTAGTCCATCACCTTAACCAATCGGCCACGACTACCTTTTGGGCACTATACATCTATCACATCAATGGAGTAGGTATGGCATCAAAATATTTTCTATGGCATAATTATTTTTGACTGTATTATAGCAATGGTATCATAATATTAACTGTCATCTCTCAGTGGCTATGCTTTGTTTCATGAAAAACAAATCACTCCTAAACATACTGGGAAGCTATCATCTTGATCTGATGATTGGAATAGGAGTCCAAAGGGCTGAGAGTCTTTTTCTAAATTTCAGAGTTCAAGCCCCACCACAGCCTGTCAATTCATGTTTTTTTTTTTCCTTCTGCAATGAGTGGCCCTTTCACTGACTAGCTGCTTGGTATCAACACTTTAAACTTTCCTTTTCCCAACAAAAGTTGTCATAACATTGACATTAAAGTACAACTTGGGACATCACAACAATAGCCACACCATGCCAATAGCAGTTCTGAGCTTCCTAATAGGTACCAAAGCAATCACCGAGATCTGATCAATAGATGTAGAGTCCAAAGTGCCTAGAATCTTTATTGGTGGATGATAGGATCAAGCCCAACAGGCTGTCATTTTGCTAAATGGATAAAGAGACCAAACTGCTTAGACTTTCAATCAAGGGGTCATGGGTTTAGGGAGTGAAGCTTTCAATAAATTCTCTCCTTATCAACAGGGTGACCTCTGCCACAAAGCAGCTACTGAGGATGGAAACAGTAAGCA
>NC_138770.1:545443204-545453204 GCF_965119305.1 Pelophylax lessonae | reverse complement strand
GAAAAAGTGTCCAAAAGGCTTATACTTTTTTCTCTAAATTTGTGGGTTGAAGCCCCACAGCTTGTCAGTTTACATTTTGCTCTTCCTACTGCAGCGGATGGCCCCACCACTGACTAGATGCCAGGACTTTGTAGTGTCATAGTTTATCCTTTCCTCTATGTTCTACAGTATGTCTATGATTGTGAGATATATAGTTTCAACACTGAAAAGTGAAGATTTACTCTACTGACGCCTGTGCTAACAGGGCAACAAATGACAACATGAAACCATATGATCAATGCAAATAAAAAACACAAGTCACACTACGGAAGGTTGACCACACATTTGACAAGGGCGTAGTCGGCAGGATTTGAACCTGCGCGGGGAGACTCCAATGGATTTCTAGTCCATCGCCTTAACCACTCGGCCACGACTACCTTTTGGGCACTATACATCTATCACATCAATGGAGTAGGTATGGCATCAAAATATTTTCTATGGCAAAATTATTTTTGACTGTATTATAGCAATGGTATCATAATATTAACTGTCATCTCTCAGTGGCTATGCTTTGTTTCATGAAAAACAAATCACTCCTAAACATACTGGGAAGCTATCATCTTGATCTGATGATTGGAATAGGAGTCCAAAGGGCTGAGAGTCTTTTTCTAAATTTCAGAGTTCAAGCCCCACCACAGCCTGTCAATTCATGTTTTTTTTTTTTCCTTCTGCAATGAGTGGCCCTTTCACTGACTAGCTGCTTGGTATCAACACTTTAAACTTTCCTTTTCCCAACAAAAGTTGTCATAACATTGACATTAAAGTACAACTTGGGACATCACAACAATAGCCACACCATGCCAATAGCAGTTCTGAGCTTCCTAATAGGTACCAAAGCAATCACCGAGATCTGATCAATAGATGTAGAGTCCAAAGTGCCTAGAATCTTTATTGGTGGATGATAGGATCAAGCCCAAAAAGCTGTAATTTTGCTAAATGGATAAAGAGACCAAACTGCTTAGACTTTCAATCAAGGGGTCATGGGTTTAGGGGGTGAAGCTTTCAACAAATTCTCTCCTTATCAACAGGGTGACCTCTGTCACAAAGCAGCTACTGAGGATGGAAACAGTAAGCAGTGCTTTTCCTAACCTGGAAAGGTAGAATGTAGTCGGCAGGATTTGAACCTGCGCGGGGAGACCCCAATGGATTTCAAGTCCATCGCCTTAACCACTCGGCCACGACTACCCAACATGCCTACAATTCTGTCGCCTCACCAGAGAAGTTATGACATCAAAATACATTTGATGGAATGATCACTTTTGACTGTGTGACAACAATGACATCATATTATTCATTTTCATGTCTCAGTAGCAGTGCTTTGTTCAAAGAAAATCCAATCATTTGAAAACATCTAAAGACACTGTCATCTGGTTCTGATGACTGGAAAAAGATTTCAACAGGCTTGGAAAAAGAGTCCAACAGGCTTGGAGGGTCTGTCGCCTCACCAGAGTAGTTATGACATCAAAATACATTCCATAGCATGATCACTTTTTATTGTGGGACAACAATGACATCATACTATTCATTTCCATATCTCAGTAGCAGTGCTCTGAGAAAATCAAATCAATTGACAACGTCTAAAGACACTATCATCTGGTTCTGGGGACTGGAAAAAGTGTCCAAAAGGCTTATACTCTTTTCTCTAAATTTGTAGGTTGAAGCCCCACAGCTTGTCAATTCACATTTTGCTCTTCCTACTGCAGCGGATGGCCCCACCACTGACTAGATGCCAGGACTTTGTAGTGTCATAGTTTATCCTTTCCTCTATGTTCTACAGTATGTCTATGATTGTGAGATATATAGTTTCAACACTGAAAAGTGAAGATTTACTCTACTGACGCCTGTGCTAACAGGGCAACAAATGACAACATGAAACCATATGATCAATGCAAATAAAAAACACAAGTCACACTACGGAAGGTTGACCACACATTTGACAAGGGCGTAGTCGGCAGGATTTGAACCTGCGCGGGGAGACCCCAATAGATTTCTAGTCCATCGCCTTAACCACTCGGCCACGACTACCTTTTGGGCACTATACATCTATCACATCAATGGAGTAGGTATGGCATCAAAATATTTTCTATGGCATCAAAATATTTTCGACTGTATTATAGCAATGGTATCATAATATTAACTGTCATCTCTCAGTGGCTATGCTTTTTTTCATGAAAAACAAATCACTTCTAAACATACTGGGAAGCTATCATCTTGATCTGATGATTGGAATAGGAGTCCAAAGGGCTGAGAGTCTTTTTCTAAATTTCAGAGTTCAAGCCCCACCACAGCCTGTCAATTCATGGTTTTTTTTTCCTTCTGCAATGAGTGGCCCTTTCACTGACTAGCTGCTTGGTATCAACACTTTAAACTTTCCTTTTCCCAACAAAAGTTGTCATAACATTGACATTAAAGTACAACTTGGGACATCACAACAATAGCCACACCATGCCAATAGCAGTTCTGAGCTTCCTAATAGGTACCAAAGCAATCACTGAGATCTGATCAATAGATGTAGAGTCCAAAGTGCCTAGAATCTTTATTGGTGGATGATAGGATCAAGCCCAACAGGCTGTCATTTTGCTAAATGGATAAAGAGACCAAACTGCTTAGACTTTCAATCAAGGGGTCATGGGTTTAGGGAGTGAAGCTTTCAATAAATTCTCTCCTTATCAACAGGGTGACCTCTGCCACAAAGCAGCTACTGAGGATGGAAACAGTAAGCAGTGCTTTTCCTAACCTGGAAAAGGTAGAACGTAGTCGGCAGGATTTGAACCTGCGCGGGGAGACCCCAATGGATTTCAAGTCCATCGCCTTAACCACTCGGCCACGACTACCCAACATGCCTACAAGTTCTGTCGCCTCACCAGAGAAGTTATGACATCAAAATACATTTGATGGAATGATCACTTTTGACTGTGTGACAACAATGACATCATATTATTCATTTTCATGTCTCAGTAGCAGTGCTTTGTTCAAAGAAAATCCAATCATTTGAAAACATCTAAAGACACTGTCATCTGGTTCTGATGACTGGAAAAAGATTTCAACAGGCTTGGAAAAAGAGTCCAACAGGCTTGGAGGGTCTGTCGCCTCACCAGAGTAGTTATGACATCAAAATACATTCCATAGCATGATCACTTTTTATTGTGGGACAACAATGACATCATACTATTCATTTCCATATCTCAGTAGCAGTGCTCCGAGAAAATCAAATCAATTGACAACGTCTAAAGACACTATCATCTGGTTCTGGGGACTGGAAAAAGTGTCCAAAAGGCTTATACTCTTTTCTCTAAATTTGTAGGTTGAAGCCCCACAGCTTGTCAATTCACATTTTGCTCTTCCTACTGCAGCGGATGGCCACGCCACAACAATGACATCATACTATTCATTTCCATATCTCAGTAGCAGTGCTCCGAGAAAATCAAATCAATTGACAACGTCTAAAGACACTATCATCTGGTTCTGGGGACTGGAAAAAGTGTCCAAAAGGCTTATACTTTTATCTCTAAATTTGTGGGTTGAAGCCCCACAGCTTGTCAGTTCACATTTTGCTCTTCCTACTGCAGCGGATGGCCCCACCACTGACTAGATGCCAGGACTTTGTAGTGTCATAGTTTATCCTTTCCTCTATGTTCTACAGTATGTCTATGATTGTGAGATATATAGTTTCAACACTGAAATGTGAAGATTTACTCTACAGACGCCTTTGCTAACAGGGCAACAAATGACAACATGAAAGCATATGAAAAATGCAAATAAAAAACACAATTCGCACTACGGAAGGTTGCCCACACATTTGACAAGGGCGTAGTCGGCAGGATGTGAACCTGCGCGGGGAGACCCCAATGGATTTCTTGTCCATCGCCGTAACCACTCGGCCACGACTACCTTTTGGGCACTTTACATCTATCACGTCAATGGAGTAGGTATGGCATCAAAACATTTTCCATGGCAAAATTCTTTTTGACTGTATTATAGCAATGGTATCATAATATTAACTGTAATCTCTCAGTGGCTATGCTTTGTTTCATGAAAAACAAATCACTCCTAAACATACTGGGAAGCTATCATCTTGATCTGATGATTGGAATAGGAGTCCAAAGGGCTGAGAGTCTTTTTCTAAATTTCAGAGTTCAAGCCCCACCACAGCCTGTCAATTCATGTTTTTTTTTTTCCTTCTGCGATGAGTGGCCCTTTCACTGACTAGCTGCTTGGTATCAACTCTTTAAACTTTCCTTTTCCCAACAAAAGTTGTCATAACATTGACATTAAAGTACAACTTGGGACATCACAACAATAGCCACACCATGCCAATAGCAGTTCTGAGCTTCCTAATAGGTACCAAAGCAATCACCGAGATCTGATCAATAGATATAGAGTCCAAAGTGCCTAGAATCTTTATTGGTGGATGATAGGATCAAGTCCAACAGGCTGTCATTTTGCTAAATGGATAAAGAGACCAAACTGCTTAGACTTTTAATCAAGGGGTCATGGGTTTAGGGAGTGAAGCTTTCAATAAATTCTTTCCTTATCAACAGGGTGACCTCTGCCACAAAGCAGCTACTGAGGATGGAAACAGTAAGCAGCGCTTTTCCTAACCAGGAAAGGTAGAACGTAAGTCAGCAGGATTTTGAACCTGCGCGGGGAGACCCCAATGGATTTCAAGTCCATCGCCTTAACCACTCGGCCACGACTACACAACATGCCTACAAGTTCTGTCGCCTCACCAGAGAAGTTATGTCATCAAAATACATTTCATGGAATGATCACTTTTGACTGTGTGACAACAATGACATCATATTATTCATTTTCATGTCTCAGTAGCAGTGCTTTGTTCAAAAAATCCAATCATTTGAAAACATCTAAAGACACTGTCATCTGGTTCTGATGACTGGAAAAAGATTTCAACAGGCTTGTAAAAAGAGTCCAACAGGCTTGGAGGGTCTGTCGCCTCACCAGAGTAGTTATGACATCAAAATACATTCCATAGCATGATCACTTTTGATTGTGGGACAACAATGACATCATACTATTCATTTCCATATCTCAGTAGCAGTGCTCCGAGAAAATCAAATCAATTGACAACCTATAAAGACACTATCATCTGGTTCTGGGGACTGGAAAAAGTGTCCAAAAGGCTTATACTCTTTTCTCTAAATTTGTAGGTTGAAGCCCCACAGCTTGTCAATTCACATTTTTCTCTTCTTACTGCAGCGGATGGCCACGCCACAACAATGACATCATACTATTCATTTCCATATCTCAGTAGCAGTGCTCCGAGAAAATCAAATCAATTGACAACGTCTAAAGACACTATCATCTGGTTCTGGGGACTGGAAAAAGTGTCCAAAAGGCTTATACTTTTTTCTCTAAATTTGTGGGTTGAAGCCCCACAGCTTGTCAGTTCACATTTTGCTCTTCCTACTGCAGCGGATGGCCCCACCACTGACTAGATGCCAGGACTTTGTAGTGTCATAGTTTATCCTTTCCTCTATGTTCTACAGTATGTCTATGATTGTGAGATATATAGTTTCAACACTGAAATGTGAAGATTTACTCTACAGACGCCTTTGCTAACAGGGCAACAAATGACAACATGAAAGCATATGAAAAATGCAAATAAAAAACACAATTCGCACTACGGAAGGTTGACCACACATTTGACAAGGGCGTAGTCGGCAGGATGTGAACCTGCGCGGGGAGACCCCAATGGATTTCTTGTCCATCGCCTTAACCACTCGGCCACGACTACCTTTTGGGCACTTTACATCTATCACGTCAATGGAGTAGGTATGGCATCAAAATATTTTCCATGGCAAAATTCTTTTTGACTGTATTATAGCAATGGTATCATAATATTAACTGTAATCTCTCAGTGGCTATGCTTTGTTTCATGAAAAACAAATCACTCCTAAACATACTGGGAAGCTATCATCTTGATCTGATGATTGGAATAGGAGTCCAAAGGGCTGAGAGTCTTTTTCTAAATTTCAGAGTTCAAGCCCCACCACAGCCTGTCAATTCATGTTTTTTTTTTTCCTTCTGCGATGAGTGGCCCTTTCACTGACTAGCTGCTTGGTATCAACTCTTTAAACTTTCCTTTTCCCAACAAAAGTTGTCATAACATTGACATTAAAGTACAACTTGGGACATCACAACAATAGCCACACCATGCCAATAGCAGTTCTGAGCTTCCTAATAGGTACCAAAGCAATCACCGAGATCTGATCAATAGATATAGAGTCCAAAGTGCCTAGAATCTTTATTGGTGGATGATAGGATCAAGTCCAACAGGCTGTCATTTTGCTAAATGGATAAAGAGACCAAACTGCTTAGACTTTTAATCAAGGGGTCATGGGTTTAGGGAGTGAAGCTTTCAATAAATTCTTTCCTTATCAACAGGGTGACCTCTGCCACAAAGCAGCTACTGAGGATGGAAACAGTAAGCAGCGCTTTTCCTAACCAGGAAAGGTAGAACGTAGATCGGCAGGATTTTGAACCTGCGCGGGGAGACCCCAATGGATTTCAAGTCCATCACCTTAACCACTCGGCCACGACTACCCAACATGCTTACACGTTCTGTCGCCTCAACAGAGAAGTTATGACATCAAAATACATTTCATGGAATGATCACTTTTGACTGTGTGACAACAATGACATCATATTATTCATTTTCATGTCTCAGTAGCAGTGCTTTGTTCAAAAAATCCAATCATTTGAAAACATCTAAAGACACTGTCATCTGGTTCTGATGACTGGAAAAAAATTTCAACAGGCTTGGAAAAAGAGTCCAACAGGCTTGGAGGGTCTGTCGCCTCACCAGAGTAGTTATGACATCAAAATACATTCCATAGCATGATCACTTTTGATTGTGGGACAACAATGACATCATACTATTCATTTCCATATCTCAGTAGCAGTGCTCCGAGAAAATCAAATCAATTGACAACGTCTAAAGACACTATCATCTGGTTCTGGGGACTGGAAAAAGTGTCCAAAAGGCTTATACTTTTTTCTCTAAATTTGTGGGTTGAAGCCCCACAGCTTGTCAGTTCACATTTTGCTCTTCCTACTGCAGCGGATGGCCCCACCACTGACTAGATGCCAGGACTTTGTAGTGTCATAGTTTATCCTTTCCTCTATGTTCTACAGTATGTCTATGATTGTGAGATATATAGTTTCAACACTGAAATGTGAAGATTTACTCTACTGACGCCTGTGCTAACAGGGCAACAAATGACAACATGAAAGCATATGAAAAATGCAAATAAAAAACACAATTCGCACTACGGAAGGTTGACCACACATTAGACAAGGGCGTAGTCGGCAGGATTTGAACCTGCGCGGGGAGACCACAATGGATTTCTAGTCCATCGCCTTAACCACTCGGCCACGACTACCTTTTGGGCACTATACATCTATCACGTCAATGGAGTAGGTATGGCATCAAAATATTTTCCATGGCAAAATTCTTTTTGACTGTATTATAGCAATGGTATCATAATATTAACTGTCATCTCTCAGTGGCTATGCTTTGTTTCATGAAAAACAAATCTCTCCTAAACATACTGGGAAGCTATCATCTTGATCTGATGATTGGAATAGGAGTCCAAAGGGCTGAGAGTCTTTTTCTAAATTTCAGAGTTCAAGCCCCACCACAGCCTGTCAATTCATGTTTTTTTTTTTTTCCTTCTGCAATGAGTGGCCCTTTCACTGACTAGCTGCTTGGTATCAACACTTTAAACTTTCCTTTTCCCAACAAAAGTTGTCATAACATTGACATTAAAGTACAACTTGGGACATCACAACAATAGCCACACCATGCCAATAGCAGTTCTGAGCTTCCTAATAGGTACCAAAGCAATCATGAGATCTGATCAATAGATGTAGAGTCCAAAGTGCCTAGAATCTTTATTGGTGGATGATAGGATCAAGCCCAACAGGCTGTCATTTTGCTAAATGGATAAAGAGACCAAACTGCTTAGACTTTCAATCAAGGGGTCATGGGTTTAGGGAGTGAAGCTTTCAATAAATTCTTTCCTTATCAACAGGGTGACCTCTGCCCCAAAGCAGCTACTGAGGATGGAAACAGTAAGCAGTGCTTTTCCTAACCTGGAAAGGTAGAACGTAGTCGGCAGGATTTGAACCTGCGCGGGGAGACCCCAATGGATTTCAAGTCCATCGCCTTAACCACTCGGCCACGACTACCCAACATGCCTACAAGTTCTGTCGCCTCACCAGAGAAGTTATGACATCAAAATATATTTCATGGAATGATCACTTTTGACTGTGTGACAACAATGACATCATATTATTCATTTTCATGTCTCAGTAGCAGTGCTTTGTTCAAAAAATCCAATCATTTGAAAACATCTAAAGACACTGTCATCTGGTTCTGATGACTGGAAAAAGATTTCAACAGGCTTGGAAAAAGAGTCCAACAGGCATGGAGGGTCTGTCGTCTCACCAGAGTAGTTATGACATCAAAATACATTCCATAGCATGATCACTTTTGATTGTGGGACAACAATGACATCATAGTATTTATTTCCATATCTCAGTAGCAGTGCTCCGAGAAAATCAAATCAATTGACAACCTATAAAGACACTATCATCTGGTTCTGGGGACTGGAAAAAGTGTCCAAAAGGCTTATACTCTTTTCTCTAAATTTGTAGGTTGAAGCCCCACAGCTTGTCAATTCACATTTTTCTCTTCTTACTGCAGCGGATGGCCACGCCACAACAATGACATCATACTATTCATTTCCATATCTCAGTAGCAGTGCTCCGAGAAAATCAAATCAATTGACAACGTCTAAAGACACTATCATCTGGTTCTGGGGACTGGAAAAAGTGTCCAAAAGGCTTATACTTTTTTCTCTAAATTTGTGGGTTGAAGCCCCACAGCTTGTCAGTTCACATTTTGCTCTTTCTACTGCAGCGGATGGCCCCACCACTGACTAGATGCCAGGACTTTGTAGTGTCATAGTTTATCCTTTCCTCTATGTTCTACAGTATGTCTATGATTGTGAGATATATAGTTTCAACACTGAAATGTGAAGATTTACTCTACTGACGCCTGTGCTAACAGGGCAACAAATGACAACATGAAACCATATGATCAATGCAAATAAAAAACACAATTCGCACTACGGAAGGTTGACCACACATTTGACAAGGGTGTAGTCAGCAGGATTTGAACCTGCGCGGGGAGATCCCAATGGATTTCTAGTCCATCGCCTTAACCACTCGGCCACGACTACCTTTTGGGCACTATACATCTATCACATCAATCACATCAATGGAGTAGGTATGGCATCAAAATATTTTCCATGGCAAAATTCTTTTTGACTGTATTATAGCAATGGTATCATAATATTAACTGTCATCTCTCAGTGGCTATGCTTTGTTTCATGAAAAACAAATCACTCCTAAACATGCTGGGAAGCTATCATCTTGATCTGATGATTGGAATAGGAGTCCAAAGGGCTGAGAGTCTTTTTCTAAATTTCAGAGTTCAAGCCCCACCACAGCCTGTCAATTCATGTTTTTTTTTTTTCCTTCTGCAATGAGTGGCCCTTTCACTGACTAGCTGCTTGGTATCAACACTTTAAACTTTCCTTTTCCCAACAAAAGTTGTCATTACATTGACATTAAAGTACAACTTGGGACATCACAACAATAGCCACACCATGCCAATAGCAGTTCTGAGCTTCCTTATAGGTACCAAAGCAATCACCGAGATCTGATCAATAGATGTAGAGTCCAAAGTGCCTAGAATCTTTATTGGTGGATGATAGGATCAAGCCCAACAGGCTGTCATTTTGCTAAATGGATAAAGAGACCAAACTGCTTAGACTTTTAATCAAGGGGTCATGGGTTTAGGGAGTGAAGCTTTCAATAAATTGTTTCTTTATCAACAGGGTGACCTCTGCCACAAAGCAGCTACTGAGGATGG
>NC_138770.1:545345704-545438204 GCF_965119305.1 Pelophylax lessonae | reverse complement strand
CTGCTTGGTATCAACACTTTAAACTTTCCTTTTCCCAACAAAAGTTGTCATTACATTGACATTAAAGTACAACTTGGGACATCACAACAATAGCCACACCATGCCAATAGCAGTTCTGAGCTTCCTTATAGGTACCAAAGCAATCACCGAGATCTGATCAATAGATGTAGAGTCCAAAGTGCCTAGAATCTTTATTGGTGGATGATAGGATCAAGCGCAACAGGCTGTCATTTTGCTAAATGGATAAAGAGACCAAACTGCTTAGACTTTTAATCAAGGGGTCATGGGTTTAGGGAGTGAAGCTTTCAATAAATTATTTCCTTATCAACAGGGTGACCTCTGCCACAAAGCAGCTACTGAGGATGGAAACAGAAAGCAGCGCTTTTCCTAACCAGGAAAGGTAGAACGTAGTCAGCAGGATTTTGAACCTGCGCGGGGAGACCCGAATGGATTTCAAGTCCATCGCCTTAACCACTCGGCCACGACTACCCAACATGCCTACAAGTTCTGTCGCCTCACCAGAGAAGTTATGACATCAAAATACATTACATGGAATGATCACTTTTGACTGTGTGACAACAATGACATCATACTATTCATTTCCATATCTAAGTAGCAGTGCTCCGAGAAAATCAAATCAATTGACAACGTCTAAAGACACTATCATCTGGTTCTGGGGACTGGAAAAAGTGTCCAAAAGGCTTATACTCTTTTCTCTAAATTTGTAGGTTGAAGCCCCACAGCTTGTCAATTCACATTTTTCTCTTCTTACTGCAGCGGATGGCCACGCCACAACAATGACATCATACTATTCATTTCCATATCTCAGTAGCAGTGCTCCGAGAAAATCAAATCAATTGACAACGTCTAAAGACACTATCATCTGGTTCTGGGGACTGGAAAAAGTGTCCAAAAGGCTTATACTTTTTTCTCTAAATTTGTGGGTTGAAGCCCCACAGCTTGTCAGTTCACATTTTGCTCTTCCTACTGCAGCGGATGGCACCACCACTGACTAGATGCCAGGACTTTGTAGTGTCATAGTTTATCCTTTCCTCTATGTTCTACAGTATGTCTATGATTGTGAGATATATAGTTTCAACACTGAAATGTGAAGATTTACTCTACTGACGCCTGTGCTAACAGGGCAACAAATGACAACATGAAACCATATGATCAATGCAAATAAAAAACACAATTCGCACTACGGAAGGTTGACCACACATTTGACAAGGGCGTAGTCGGCAGGATTTGAACCTGCACGGGGAGACCCCAATGAATTTCTAGTCCATCACCTTAACCACTCGGCCACGACTACCTTTTGGGCACTATACCTCTATCACATCAATGGAGTAGGTATGGCATCAAAATATTTTCCATGGCAAAATTCTTTTTGACTGTATTATAGCAATGGTATCATAATATTAACTGTCATCTCTCAGTGGCTATGCTTTGTTTCATGAAAAACAAATCACTCCTAAACATACTGGGAAGCTATCATCTTGATCTGATGATTGGAATAGGAGTCCAAAGGGCTGAGAGTCTTTTTCTAAATTTCAGAGTTCAAGCCCCACCACAGCCTGTCAATTCATGTTTTTTTTTTTCCTTCTGCAATGAGTGGCCCTTTCACTGACTAGCTGCTTGGTATCAACACTTTAAACTTTCCTTTTCCCAACAAAAGTTGTCATAACATTGACATTAAAGTACAACTTGGGACATCACAACAATAGCCACACCATGCCAATAGCAGTTCTGAGCTTCCTAATAGGTACCAAAGCAATCACCGAGATCTGATCAATAGATGTAGAGTCCAAAGTGCCTAGAATCTTTATTGGTGGATGATAGGATCAAGCCCAACAGGCTGTCATTTTGCTAAATGGATAAAGAGACCAAACTGCTTTGACTTTCAATCAAGGGGTCATGGGTTTAGGGAGTGAAGCTTTCAATAAATTCTTTCCTTATCAACAGGGTGACCTCTGCCACAAAGCAGCTACTGAGGATGGAAACAGTAAGCTGTGCTTTTCCTAACCAGGAAAGGTAGAACGTAGTCAGCAGGATTTGAACCTGCACGGGGAGACCCCAATGGATTTCAAGTCCATCGCTTTAACCACTCGGCCACGACTACCCAACATGCCTACAAGTTCTGTCGCCTCACCAGAGAAGTTATGACATCAAAATACATTTCATGGAATGATCACTTTTGACTGTGTGACAACAATGACATCATATTATTCATTTTCATGTCTCAGTAGCAGTGCTTTGTTCAAAGAAAATCCAATCATTTGAAAACATCTAAAGACACTGTCATCTGGTTCTGATGACTGGAAAAAGATTTCAACAGGCTTGGAAAAAGAGTCCAACAGGCTTGGAGGGTCTGTCGCCTCACCAGAGTAGTTATGACATCAAAATACATTCCATAGCATGATCACTTTTGATTGTGGGACAACAATGACATCATACTATTCATTTCCATATCTCAGTAGCAGTGCTCAGAGAAAATCAAATCAATTGACAACGTCTAAACACACTATCATCTGGTTCTGGGGACTGGAAAAAGTGTCCAAAAGGCTTATATTCTTTTCTCTAAATTTGTAGGTTGAAGCCCCACAGCTTGTCAATTCACATTTTGCTCTTCCTACTGCAGCGGATAGCCACGCCACAACAATGACATCATACTATTAATTTCCATATCTCAGTAGCAGTGCTCCGAGAAAATCAAATCAATTGACAACGTCTAAAGACACTATCATCTGGTTCTGGGGACTGGAAAAAGTGTCCAAAAGGCTTATACTTTTTTCTCTAAATTTGTGGGTTGAAGCCCCACAGCTTGTCAATTCACATTTTGCTCTTCCTACTGCAGCGGATGGCCCCACCAATGACTAGATGCCAGAACTTTGTAGTGTCATAGTTTATCCTTTCCCCTATGTTCTACAGTATGTCTATGATTGTGAGATATATAGTTTCAACACTGAAATGTGAAGATTTACTCTACTGACACCTGTGCTAACAGGGCAACAAATGACAACATGAAACCATATGATCAATGCAAATAAAAAACAAAAGTCGCACTACGGAAGGTTGACCACACATTTGACAAGGGCGTAGTCGGCAGGATTTGAACCTGCGCGGGGAGACCCCCCAATAGATTTTTAGTCCATCGCCTTAACCACTCGGGCACGACTACCTTTTGGGCACTATACTTCTATCACGTCAATGGAGTAGTTATGGCATCAAAATATTTTCCATGGCAAAATTCTCTTTGACTGTATTATAGCAATGACATCATAATATTAACTGTCATCTCTCAGTGGCTATGCTTTGTTTCATGAAAAACAAATCACTCCTAAACATACTGGGAAGCTATCATCTTGATCTGATGATTGGAATAGGAGTTCAAAGGGCTGAGAGTCTTTCTCTAAATTTCAGAGTTCAAGCCCCACCACAGCCTGTCAATTCATGTTTTTTTTTTTTCCTTCTGCAATGAGTGGCCCTTTCACTGACTAGCTGCTTGGTATCAACACAGTAAACTTTCCTTTTCCCAACAAAAGTTGTCATAACATTGACATTAAAGTACAACTTGGGACATCACAACAATAGCCACACCATGCCAATAGCAGTTCTGAGCTTCCTAATAGGTACCAAAGCAATCACTAAGATCGGATCAATAGATGTAGAGTCCAAAGTGCCTAGAATCTTTATTGGTGGATGATAGGATCAAGCCCAACAGGCTGTCATTTTGTTAAATGGATAAAGAGACCAAACTGCTTAGACTTTTAATCAAGGGGTCATGGGTTTAGGGAGTGAATCTTTCAATAAATTCTTTCCTTATCAACAGGGTGACCTCTACCACAAAGCAGCTACTGAGGATAGAAACAGTAAGCTGTGCTTTTCCAAACCAGGAAAGGTAGAACGTAGTCAGCAGGATTTGAACCTGCACAGGGAGACCCCAATGGATTTCAAGTCCATCGGCTTAACCACTCGGCCACAACTACCCAACATGCCTACAAGTTCTGTCGCCTCACCAGAGAAGACTAACTTTTGGGCACTATACTGCTATCAAGTCAATGGAGTAGGTATGGCATCAAAATATTTTCCATGGCAAAATTCTTTTTGACTGTATTATAGCAATGACATCATATTATTAACTGTCATCTCTCAGTGGCTATGCTTTGTTTCATAAAAAACAAATCACTCCTAAACATACAGGGAAAAAAAGCCAAAAGGCAAAATGTTGGGACTTTGTATGAGAGACATGACAGTGACAGGGCTGGTCGGTAAAAATATAGTATTTATTATTTTTTGTATATATATATATATCATATAGTCATAATATACAAGATAAACAATGCATGGTATATAAAAAACTGGAGTAATACAGATGATGAATGGTCCCCAAGCCAGCCTGAAAGAACCAGCATAGCAATAGACAATAATAAAGTAAATTGAGTATGATCATAACATCCATAACTGACGCGTTTCGTGGCCTAGTATCGCCACTTCTTCAAGAGTAGGTGTATGATCCATATCTATAAACAAAAAGATAATACGTATAGAAGTATTTTGCAATTTTGCATAGCATGATGGTCATTAAAAAGCTGAGAGGGGAGGGGAGAGGGAGGGAAAAACCCCCACAGTCTCACAACTTACATGGTGGCTCCGGCAGTAGCTGGCAATGACGGTGGGACATGAACCCAAGGCCTCCCACTGGAGCTGAGGATGCAGAGGGTCAGCGGAAGAGGCGAATAGCGCCACACACAGGAAGAATTTGTAAGTACAAGTAACTGCGGTAATATAGGTAGTAACATATACCTGTATCAAATGAGTAGAAAAGTATGTTTGTATGAGGACTTCACATAATGTTGCCTATATTGTATCAGTAAAAATTGGAAGAGACTGAAAGTAAATTTGGAGGAAATTAATTGGATGAAAAATATGGAATAAGTGAGAAGGATAAAATTGTAGATAATGACGTATAACTATATAAATGGGGTCGGGAAGGGTGTGTTATGTGAATTGACCTGGTATAATTATATATGGTGTGAGTAAAAAATATAGTAATATGTATGAATTAGTGTGAGTTGAAAATAAATAAAAATATAAAAATGAGGAAGTGTGAATGTGACTGAAATGGTATAAAAGAGGTTATGCAAAATGTGAAAAGAAACAATAAATAAGGAGTGTGTATGTGGATGAGAGGGTGGAAATGTGAGAGCAAGAGAATAAGTGCCGAAGTAAAGAGAGGAGAGAGAGTGGGATTGGAAAACCAAGTAAGCCAAAAAACCAGAGGATGAACACCACGAGGTGAATGAACATAAGAAAATAGATGTGTGATCCAAAGTGAGTGGTGAAGGTGTGGGAGGTCAGGAGGTGAATACCCAGGAATGGAGTATGAAGGAGTGTGTCTTGCTTTCGCCGAGGACCGCCAAACCAGTAACATCCAGCGTCACGTCGGTGCATACAATAGATGGGAAGACCCGCGGGAGCGGCTGGCAATGCCGACCGTCCAGCGGGCTCCCTCTTATGCACTGAGATGTGAAACAGTCGTCGGCGTGTCGGCGCCACAATGACGTCACACGTCGGCGCAGGACGTGGCGCCGATGTGTGGTGGCACCGCCCCCCCGATCACCCAAGTCCAATGGGGTAAGGAGAGGGGGAGGGCATACAGCACACATCGCAGCTCCCGGGAGAGACAGGGGAAGGAAAACCCCACCAGCCAGCCAGCAATGTCGGAGCATCCATGCCAAACACCAAAAGTAGTGATTAAACAGCAATTGATGACATTAATGTATATAACTACTACATATAACTCAGACATAGATAGAGATTGTATAAATAAGACTGTCCGTATGACTCAAGTACATCAAGCCCCCAACTGGTCCAGAAAAATTCTGTTATGACACAGTATATGAGGTTTAAAGGAACATAAGCCATCACACGCAATCACTGCACAATAAGCAGAGATGTGTGTGGACCTGTCAATTGGAGTCATGTCTCTCCATCCCTAATTCATTGGGAAAGGGGGGAAGGAGGGCGGGACTTTAAATGTGGCACATGGTGGGGTAAACCATGTGTCTCCATCCCAAATTTCATATAGAAAAAAAGCCAAAAGGCAAAATGTTGGGACTTTGTATGAGAGACATGACAGTGACAGGGCTGGTCGGTAAAAATATAGTATTTATTATTTTTTGTATATATATATATATCATATAGTCATAATATACAAGATAAACAATGCATGGTATATAAAAAACTGGAGTAATACAGATGATGAATGGTCCCCAAGCCAGCCTGAAAGAACCAGCATAGCAATAGACAATAATAAAGTAAATTGAGTATGATCATAACATCCATAACTGACGCGTTTCGTGGCCTAGTATCGCCACTTCTTCAAGAGTAGGTGTATGATCCATATCTATAAACAAAAAGATAATACGTATAGAAGTATTTTGCAATTTTGCATAGCATGATGGTCATTAAAAAGCTGAGAGGGGAGGGGAGAGGGAGTGAAAAACCCCCACAGTCTCACAACTTACATGGTGGCTCCGGCAGTAGCTGGCAATGACGGTGGGACATGAACCCAAGGCCTCCCACGGGAGCTGAGGATGCAGAGGGTCAGCGGAAGAGGCGAATAGCGCCACACACAGGAAGAATTTGTAAGTACAAGTAACTGCGGTAATATAGGTAGTAACATATACCTGTATCAAATGAGTAGAAAAGTATGTTTGTATGAGGACTTCACATAATGTTGCCTATATTGTATCAGTAAAAATTGGAAGAGACTGAAAGTAAATTTGGAGGAAATTAATTGGATGAAAAATATGGAATAAGTGAGAAGGATAAAATTGTAGATAATGACGTATAACTATATAAATGGGGTCGGGAAGTGTGTGGTTTTTTGGCTTACTTGGTTTTCCAATCCCACTCTCTCTCCTCTCTTTACTTCGGCACTTATTCTCTTGCTCTCACATTTCACCCTCTCATCCACATACACACTCCTTATTTATTGTTTCTTTTCACATTTTGCATAACCTCTTTTATACCATTTCAGTCACATTCACACTTCCTCATTTTTATATTTTTATTTATTTTCAACTCACACTAATTCATACATATTACTATATTTTTTACTCACACCATATATAATTATACCAGGTCAATTCACATAACACACACTTCCCGACCCCATTTATATAGTTATACGTCATTATCTACAATTTTATCCTTCTCACTTATTCCATATTTTTCATCCAATTAATTTCCTCCAAATTTACTTTCAGTCTCTTCCAATTTTTACTGATACAATATAGGCAACATTATGTGAAGTCCTCATACAAACATACTTTTCTACTCATTTGATACAGGTATATGTTACTACCTATATTACCGCAGTTACTTGTACATACAAATTCTTCCTGTGTGTGGCGCTATTCGCCTCTTCCGCTGACCCTCTGCATCCTCAGCTCCCGTGGGAGGCCTTGGGTTCATGTCCCACCGTCATTGCCAGCTACTGCCGGAGCCACCATGTAAGTTGTGAGACTGTGGGGGTTTTTCCCTCCCTCTCCCCTCCCCTCTCAGCTTTTTAATGACCATCATGCTATGCAAAATTGCAAAATACTTTTATACGTATTATCTTTTTGTTTATAGATATGGATCATACACCTACTCTTGAAGAAGTGGCAATACTAGGCCACGAAACGCGTCAGTTATGGATGTTATGATCATACTCAATTTACTTTATTATTGTCTATTGCTATGCTGGTTCTTTCAGGCTGGCTTGGGGACCATTCATCATCTGTATTACTCCAGTTTTTTATATACCATGCATTGTTTATCTTGTATATTATGACTATATGATATATATATATATACAAAAAATAATAAATACTATATTTTTACCGACCAGCCCTGTCACTGTCATGTCTCTCATACAAAGTCCCAACATTTTGCCTTTTGGCTTTTTTTCTATATGAAATTTGGGATGGAGACACATGGTTTACCCCACCATGTGCCTCATTTAAAGTCCCGCCCTCCTTCCCCCCTTTCCCTAAACATACTGGGAAGCTATTATCTTGATCTGATGATTGGAATAGGAGTCCAAAGGGCTGAGAGTCTTTTTCTAAATTTCAGAGTTCAAGCCCCACCACAGCCTTTCAATTCATGTTTTTTTTTTTCCTTCTGCAATGAGTGGCCCTTTCACTGACTAGCTGCTTGGTATCAACACTGTAAGCTGTCCTTTTCCCAACAAAAGTTGTCATAACATTGACATTAAAGTACAACTTGGGACATCACAACAATAGCCACACCATGCCAATAGCAGTTCTGAGCTTCCTAATAGGTACCAAAGCAATCACCGAGATCTGATCAATAGATTTAGAGTCCAAAGTGCCTAGAATCTTTATTGGTGGATGATAGGTTCAAGCCCAACAGGCTGTCATTTTGCTAAATGGTTAAACAGACCAAACTGCTTAGACTTTCAATCAAGGGGTCATGGGTTTAGGGAGTGAAGCTTTCAATAAATTCTTTCCTTTACAACAGGGTGACCTCTGCCACATAGCAGCTACTGAGGATGGAAACAGTAAGCTGTGCTTTTCCTAACCAGGAAAGGTAGAATGTAGTCGGCAGGATTTGAACCTGCGCGGGGAGATCCCAATGGATTTTCTCTAGTGACGCCTGTGCTAACAGGGCAACAAATGACAACATGAAACCATATGATCAATGCAAATAAAAAACACAAGTCGCACTACGGAAGGTTGACCACACATTTGACAAGGGCGCAGACTTGTATAAAGTACTCGAAATTTCTACTTGAGTAAAAGTACAAGTGCTCGATCAAAAAGTGACTTAAGTAGAAGTGGAAGTGCTTGCAGAAAAAGTTACTTAAGTGGAAGTACTAAAGTATTCAACATTTTTTTTACTTAAGTATTGCAAGTAGTTTTTTCCAAAAAATTGCTACTTAAGTACTAAAAGTAAAAAGTACCAGTAGTTTTAAAAAAAAAAATTCTACTCAAGTACTGAAAGTAGAAGTAGAAGTACTGTGTTATGTAGTTATTAAAGAAAGTTCAAAATATTGTGAATCTTCAAATATATATATGTGACAAAACAAGATGAATATAATTTCATATCTGCTGTTAATGGGAAGGAGAACTTCCCAACCAGGGCCGGCCTTAGGTGTTCAAGCGCCCTGTGCGAGCTGATCCTGTGGCGCCCCCACCAGCGCCCTGCACATTTTTTCTTGCACTTTTTTTGCACTTCATTTGACTTTTCTTTTTTATGATCACTACAAACTTAGCCCCCCTTACATTAGAGACCCCCCTTACATCAGAGACCCCCTCAATGGAGCCCCCCTTACAACAGAAACCCCCCCAACGGAGCCCCCTTACAACAGAAACCCCTCACAGAGGCCCCACTTACATCAGAGACCCCCCACACAGAGCACCCTTACAGCAGAGACCCCCCAGCCCCCACAAAGAGCCCCCTTTACATCAGAGACCCCCCACACAGAGCCCCCCTTACATCAAAGACCCCCCACACAGAGCCCCCTTACATCAGAGACCCCCATACAGAGCCCCCTTTACATCAGAGACCCCCCCACACAGATCTCCCCTTACATCAGAGACCCCCCCACAGAGCCCCCTTACATCAGAGCCCCCCACACAAAGCCCCCCTTACATCAGAGACCCCAACACAGAGCCCCCTTACATCAGAGACCATCCCCACACAAAGCCCCCTTACTTTAGAGACCCCTCACACAAAGCCCCCCTTACATCAGAGACCCCAACACAGAGCCCCCTTACATCAGAGACCATCCCCACAGAGCCCCCCTTACATCAGAGCCCCCCCCCATAGAGCCCCCCACAGAGCTCCCCTTACATCAGAGCCCCATCCACACAGAGCTCCCCTTACACCAGAGCCCCCCACATCAGAGCCCTCCCACACAGAGTCCCCCTTACATCAGAGACCCCCCACACAGAGCCCCCTTACATCAGAGACCCACACACATCAGAGACCCCCCACACAGAGACCCCTTACATCAGAGACCCCCACACAGAGCCCCATTACATCAGAGACCCCCCCACACAGAGCCCCCTTACACCAGAGACCCCCCACACAGAGCCCCCTTACATCAAAGACCCCCCACACAGCACCCCCTTACATCAGAGACCGCCCACACAAAGCCTAAGGTGTTAAGCCCACACAAAGCCAAAGGTGTTAACTTGTATATTTTGTATGATCAGCAGAAACTAACAGGCATACTGTCAAAACTCAATTAGCTGTTTACAGCTCTGCAAAAGCCTGTGTTCTGGGGTCTGCTGTCCCTAAGTGGAGATAACAGGCCCTTTTGAAGTGTGTTAAAAGTTACGCTATGAATTCCATGAATTGAAGTAGGAAGGAGGGAGTAAAATCACAGGGCTATGCCTCTTCGTATGACAAACATGGCTTAGATCTGAACCTACAGCTTTCATGTGCCAAATGCGCACATCCATTACAAGTGGTGTCAGCCCTGCCCAGTTTTCTATTGCTACACTACTCAACCATTTCCACTGTCTTCACATACAAAGCATAAACCTTAATGACCTAACCTAACAAGAATTAGGTGGACTAGATAGACTCTGAGATAACAGAGGCGGAGAGCACAGGACACAGAACTGCTCTGAATTTCTTCTTGCCGTTCCGCAGCTCATATTCCAAGAGATGTAGTTTATTTTTTTTTTTCAACAAGTTCTTTATTGTAATAAATCAAAGCAAAAACTATACAACTTTGTACAATACACATCTTGAAATTTTAAGGAATGAGTAAACCAAACTAATTTACATATATCAAACAAGGGTTCATATAGAGGAACCTGTACTGCAATTAAAGGAAGCCGAGGAACACAATACAAGTAGACTGATATCTGTCATTTTGTACATACTACTAATAATATGCATTACTAATACGTCCCCTCCCTAGGGAAGGAAAGGAAACAGAGGAAACACAAAGAATGAAAACAAACAGCTGTACCACTCCCTGAAATTAGAACGATCTCTTATGTGGCTTTATTCAGATGGCATACACGTCTCTGGGGCCTGAACCCACCTATCCCATATCTTATTATACTTGGATACACTTCCTCTATGGGAGTAGATCAGTTTTTTATAGGGCAAGGTTACATTGATCTCCCGGAGCCAGTCCTGTATAGATGGAGGTGAATCTCTCATCCAGCGGCGGGCCAAACACTTCCTAGCGAGAAACAGTGTCTCATGCAAAAACAGTGTGGTATATTTATCTATATTAATATCAGGGGGTATTCCTAGTAAACAGAATTTCGGAACCAGGGTCAAAGGAGACCCCATGGTATCATGTAGAAATCTAACCACCTGCTCCCAAAAGCCCTGGACCTCGGTACATGTCCAGAGCAAATGGTAAAAGGTGCCACGCTCCACCCTGCACATGGGACACTGGCCAGTAGCCTCGCTACTATAGGTAGCCACCACAGCCGGTGTCAGGTAGGCTCTATGTAGAATATATAATTGAGTCAGGCGATCCGAGAGTTTCGGAGAAACCAATTTGCAGTTATCTAAGGCTTCCCCCCATTCCTTATCCTCAAGCGTCCCGATATCTCCCTCCCATTTAGTCTTGATGGCATACGCCAAGACCGTTGATTCTGGCAAAAGGAGTGCATTATACATATATGAAATAAGTTGTTTAGATTCAAAGCCCATTACCACCTCCAAGACTGGGATTACGGTCAATTCTTGAATAGGACGGGGAAATTGAACTGCAAAAGCGTGCCTAAGCTGCAGGTACCTAAAATACATATGGTTAGGGAGATCGTGTTGCCCTTTTAACTCATCAAAAGATTGGAGTTCACCATTGGTAAGTATATCAACCAAATAGGAAATTCCATAGTGGGCCCACACATGTGCATCCGGAATAGAGGCACACTCACGGAGACTGGTATTATGCCACAGCGGCGTATATGCATGTAGCGAGGGTATATCCAATTTGGTTGACACCACCTCCCATATTCGCCTATACTGATATAACATAGAGGTCTTATCCCCCCGGGTTTCAGCCCCCCGTACGCCCACCAGAATCAAGGATAGGGGTTCAACTAATGCATGGGCCCATGCAGGGTCTAGAAGGGCCAGGAATCTCTCCCTATCAAAACTATGAAGATGAAAGAAGTGGGATAACTGTGATGCCAGGTAATATAAATTAAAATCTGGGAGAGCCATACCACCCAGGTCAACGGGACTCTTAAGCTTCCGCCATGCCAACTTATGTCTACTGGATCCCCAAATAAAGGGCTTAAGTATAGCTTCTATCTGAAGAAAAAACTTAAGGGGAAGGTAAATTGGAGAATGCCACAAAATATACAAAAACTTAGGTAGTAACACCATTTTTACGAGGTTAATCCGGCCGCAAACCCCCAGCGGAAGACGCGCCCATATCTGTGTCTTAGCTTTTAACAATGTAAACAAGGGTTGTATGTTGTTCTGTATATAATCCACTGAAGATTTAGTCACCTGGATCCCTAAATATTTAATACAATTCACTACCTGCAAAGGGAAAAGTGGGTTTACAGGGAAGGGGGAAATATTATCTATGGGGAGAATTTGAGATTTGTCCCAATTGATTTGTAATCCAGAAAATCGGCCAAACTGTTTAATAAGGGAAAGGGCTACCGAGAGAGATGAATCTGGGTCAGCCAGGTACAACAGGGTATCATCTGCATACATACTAATTTTTTCTTCTAATCTTCCCACCCGGAGACCATGTATATCAGAGTGCGACCGGATCGCTATCGCAAGTGGCTCTGCTACCAGCGCATACAAAAGGGGCGAAAGGGGACAACCTTGCCTAGTACCCCTAGTAAGAGAAAACCCCTCCGATGTCCTCCCATTAGCCAGTACTTTAGCCACCGGTGCCTGGTAGAGAATCCGTACCCACCGGATGAAATTGGGGCCAAAGCCATATCCCTCCAGGCATCTCCAGAGAAAACCCCATTCTACTGAGTCAAATGCCCTTGCTGTGTCTAAGGACACCACAACTCTTGAGCCAATGTTGTCATGAGCAGCCTGTAAATTCATAAAGAGACGCCTCAAGTTGAATGAGGTGTTCCTGCCTGGCATAAAACCCGACTGGTCCGCATGAACAAGAGAAAGAATGACCTTACTGAGGCGAATAGACAGGATTTTAGCCAGAATCTTAACGTCAACTTGTAACAAAGAAATTGGGCGATAAGAGGTGGGTTGATGGGGATCTTTACCTGGTTTAGGAATAAGAACAATTAAAGCTTCCCGCATAGTAGGGGGCAGTGTGTAGGATTCAAATGTGCATTCAAACATAGACAACAAGTGTGGCACCAATACCTCAGAGTATGTGGAATAAAATTCTATGGGCATTCCATCTGTTCCCGGGGACTTAGACCTGGGAATTCTAGCCATAGCCTCAATAATCTCTTCCTGCGACAGCGGGGCCTCGAGAAGCTCCAGCTGCTCGACCGACAATTGGGGAAGAACATCCGGGGACATATACAGGGAAATCGGAGAGTCATCGGCCGGGGCTGTAGAAGTGTAAAGGTCGCGGAAAAAATCCCGAAATCGGTCAGCCACTAACCCAGGGTCGGTTACAGGAGGTCCCATTGGAGGATGAAGAGTGATCACTACCGGAGGCCTATCGTTGCAATGTACTAGATAGGCCAAAAGTTTACCCGCCCGTTCTCCATGCTCATACAACTTTTGTTTTTGAAAAAAAAGTGTCCTACGGGCTTTTTCATACTCCAGCTGCTCAACTACCCTTGTCATTAATTTTAATTGATCCGCACCAGTGGGTGTCGGGTCAGCTGTATACGCAGCTTCTGCAGAGGCCAAGGTTCCAATCGCCTCGGTATGCGCCTGAGCAGAAGTTGCTTTAATAGAATTAATGGTGGTCATTAATGTCGATCTAGCATGAAGCTTAAAGGTCTCCCACACTACCAAGGGGGAGGCCGAGCCGACGTTATCGGCAAAAAATTGTTGCCACCTAGCGGCCAAGTCTATCTCCTCAGGGATGAGGGGGAGCCAAAACGGGTTTAATCGCCAGGCTGGCCGAATTCGTTCACTATGAATCCGGAGCGTAACCCAATAGGGACAATGATCTGAAAGACTGCGGGCTGAAAAGCCTGCATCCAAAAGTCTGGGGAGTAAAAAGGGGGATATAAAAATAAAGTCGATACGAGACATAGAATTATGAGAGGCAGAAAAATAGGAGTACGCCCTTAATGACGGGTTACAAACCCTCCAAGTGTCCAGCAAATTAAATTCCTCCATCAACCGTGCAAACCTAGTTGTCAATGTCTGGGGCTGTGTGGCTCCGGGAGCAAGTAACCTATCCAAACTGGGGTTCAAGGTGTTGTTGAAATCCCCTAACCAGATCGCTGGTATCCGTGGATGCAACACCATGAAGTCCAGGCCCTCATGCAGTATAGAAGCCGAAAACGGTGGAGGAACATAAAAGGCTAATAACAAATAAGGCTCACCATACAGCAGTACATCTAAAAACACATATCTGCCCTGCGAATCTACTAAGGACCCCCGGAGCTCAAAATGCACTGCTTTGGCAACCAAGACTGCCACACCACGGGAATGAGAAGTGTACATGGAATGGAACGTCCATCCCAACCAAGGGCGCTTCAGCGCCCTTTGAAGAGTACCTTCTAGATGGGTCTCAAGTAAAACTATAACGTCTGCCCTATGGCGTTTTAAGGCATCAAAAACAGCTGACCTCTTAAGTCTATCCCTCATGCCCCGAACATTCCAAGTAAGGAGTTTAAGGTGCGCCATGGAGATGGATCAGCATAATATCATGCAGGAGCTCCGTGGGTTCCGTTCGGTTCTGATATCTAGGGAAATACATACTAAAAATGAAAAAAACAGAATATATATCAGTAAAAGACATGAAAAAATATATAATTTCACTCGGCAAGAAGGGGGAAAAATAACACAGTAAAAAAATATTGCAGTACTCATTCCTTGATACATAAAAAGAAAAAACATATAGCGACAATAAAGACATCCCAACCACCCACCCCGCCCCGCTCCTACTCCAACTAGTGCGGGCTCTTGATCCAAGAAAGAAAACTCCATCCACCCTATCAACCCGTGAAAAACCCAGGAGAAAAAAGAAAAAAAACACACACACAGAAAAAAAAAACAAATAGAAGGGATCAAATACAAAAACGTGTGAGAGATATCCCTTCTGTCCCGCAGGGCGGTAGCAGAGGGATGGTTGGTGCATGTGCCTAACATAGGCAATCATATGGCGAAACTTCGCTGGTTAACAGAACATGTATCTAGGACAGAAAGTGAGAGACTTCAATGACTCCGCCAAAAAAAAAAAAAAAAAAAAAAAAAAAAAAAAGGAAAACATTTTTTACCCTCCTTTCCCTTTCCTTTTTTTTCCCCTCCTCCCCTCCTTTTTTCCTTATTTTAACCCCCCCCCCCCCACCATGGACGAAATACCCCAAAAAAAAAAGGAAGGAAAAAAAAAAAAAAAAAAGGGGAAACATCCATAGGGTGGGGGGGGGGGGGAGGTACCAGCCACCCCACCGAAGGACCCGGGTGATACCTGACCATCTCAGGTTCTATCTATCATGTCTACAAAAATAAGAATCTGGGTGGTCTCGAGAAAAAAAAAAAGAAAAAAAAATAAGCAAATGTATCTTCCAGCCAAGGAGAGGAGAGAACAATCCAATAGTTTAGAAACTCAGAGATTCAGAAGATCCAACCAGGATCCAGCACGACAGGGGAGATGAGGCATGAGGCAGCCCTAACCCCGCGCCTCGAGATGTTCCAACCAGGAAATAACTGCCTCCGGATCATCGAAGAAGTGTACTCTGTCTTCGCCCTCCACACGGAGGCGGGCAGGGAATAACATGGCATACTTAATGTTCTTTATGCGGAGCCTGCGTTTTGCCTCTATAAAGGTTTTGCGTTTTTTCTGGACATCCGCCGAGAAATCCGGGAAAATTGCAAGCCTGCTATTCCCAAAGGGGATATTGCCCTTCTCCCTGGTGAGACGCAGCACAGCGTCCCTATCTCTAAAATTTAATAGTTTGGCTATGAAAGTGCGAGGGGGGGCCCCCTGCGGCGGTGGTCTGCCGAATAGGCGGTGGGCTCTCTCCACTGCAAAGGTCGAGGAAAAAGCCGCACGGCCATAGGTGTTAATCAGGAGTTGCTCAAGAAAATCTGATGGATGGGCCCCCTCTGCTCCCTCAGGCAATCCGATCATCCGAATATTACATCTTCGCAGTCGGTTCTCCATATCATCCTGTTTAATCATTAACTGAGTAACTTGGAGCTGGAGACGGTCTAAGGAGTTTTGCAGAGGTGGGAGGGAATCCTCCACAGCACTGATCCGCTGCTCAGCCTCGGTCACTCTCTCCCTCACCTTCTGGAGATCCTGTCTGATCAGGGAGATATCGGCTTTCACCTCCTCGATCTTACTAGTTAGTGAAGCCTGACATTGAGAAATAGCCTCCAGCACCTTAGCTGTCTCAGCGCCCATGGCGCTCGTCTCCGGTCCTGCCTGAGCGCCATCTGGAGCGGGGAGATCCTTGTCCGTGCGGCGATATTTCTCAAGTTTGGCGGCTGTATCTGTCTGCTTCTTCGGCGGAGACATACTGCAGACAGTCCGGTTTCAGGTGCGAGGATGTCGGGGAGGCTATTAAGAATCTCCTAGTGCAGGATTTACAAGGTAAGGAGTGTGTGTATCGGCGGAGCTGCTCTCACTCACGTCCTATCCCATGCTGCTCCAGGCCACGCCCGCCAAGAGATGTAGTTTATAGGTGGAATATAAACAAAAAATTTCGAGCTGCTTGCACTAAGTGAAACAAAATCACTCAATAATAGTATTATAAATGTGCTGCGCTTAATAACCTAGTGATATGAGATAACATAAATCAAACTGAAGTCAAGGCATTAAATAGTGAATAATGTTCCATTTGTGTCACTCTTTCTTGAAAAGCATCAATATACTCACCACCCTGTTGTAAAAAATAGTGTTCAGTTTATTCAGTCCAGCAAATCTTCCAAAATATGTGAAGGTGTCTGCTCGCCTTCAATAAAGACCTTTTCAAAAAAAGTTGAAATATGCATGTTAAAAATCATCAAAATTCAGATAAGTATCAGATGTCTTCCAAACCACACACAGCTTTAGCCCAGGTCAATTATTTCTCAGAGGTCAGCTTCATGGATCAGACAACCAGTCCATCCCAAGAGAAATAATTTTACATATCAGCTCAAAGGGAAAACAGAAACATCCATAGTGTTCTCTGCATACATTTTATTCCATAAATTAAATATCTCTTTAAAAAAGCAGAGCAAGTACTTGTATGTATAATCCTTTGTGGTACAGCACTTGTTGTTAATGCAGTGGATAATACACATTCGAATCGCTGGTCACCTTATAAACACAGCACAAAATTATACTGGTTTATAGGTGGGCTTAGAGCCATGACCCTGTATAGATCCTAGTACTTTTGGTACTTTAATTTGATAAGAACCTATTTAGAGAATGGTCACTTACTGAGGTTTTCCAGACAAAGTCAAATAACCCCCACATTCCCCTCCCCTGCATTTTTAGTTATCTATTATTGTTATTCTTTAAATATTTAAATGTGTACATTTTTTTGGGCACGTATTTTATGTTTTCATATTCACTGGATCAAACTGAGGGCAAGTCGTTTTTTTCGCTGTTCATTAATTATGTAACATTTTGGTCCCAGTTTTGATTCCCCGCAAAAAAGAGAGAAGGTTGGGACTTTATATGAGAGACATGGCGGTGACAAGGCTTGCACAGTTGAAAGATCATATTTAATAGTATTGCAAAAATTACAAACATGATATACATAGTATGACATAATATATGGTATCGAAAAACTGAATTGACAAAAGGGAGGTAGATTCCCAAGACAGCTTCAAAACAAAACCAGCATAGCAAAATGAACAATCTTAATAAGTAATAAGGTGTAATCATGACATCCATAGACTGACGCGTTTCGTGGACTAAATATGCCACTTCTTCAAGAGTCGATGTATGATCCATATCTATAATAAAAAATGCGTATAAGAACATTGCATGAACTGGTGGTTGATGGAAGCTGAAAGAGGAAGGAAAAGGGAGGATTGACCCCACAGTTCCAAAAACAGTTTTGATTCCCCATGCCAGTTTTGAATTATTTGTGACAAATGGGGTTAGGCTCTGGCATAATTTTGCTACATATATAGGGGTGAACAGGACTGGAAAACCTCAGGTACTCAGGTGGGTTGTGTTTTGAATTTTGGTGGGTGTTTATATGTGTGTTTAGTCTGCTTGTGTATTGTCTACCATCTTGAGAAAGGGTTGAGGAAAGTGGGAAAATAGCTCTGGACTCTTAGGTTATTCTGGATTCGGGAAGCCTTGTTGAGTAAAATGTTAGCTGGCTTGTTAAGCTAGCCCGCCGGGGAAAGGATCGGTGACAGGGTGAAGACAGGAAGCTCCATGATGCGGCTCTGCTCACATGCCCCGTTCTGCTCCGCCCCCTCTTAGGGTTATCCTACTGGTGTAAACAATCTGGTTCCTGGGCAGGCAGCTTCTACGCCCCAGAGGATCTCCACGGTCTCATTGGCTTGTAGTGTAATGTAACAAAAATGGAATTAAAACGCCACACCACTGCTATGAGGTCCAGATACAACTTTATTTCAATAAGAGTCAAGGGGACGATCCAAAAAGCAGCGAACGCATTTCGAGGGTCCAAGAACTCCCTTTATTAGCTGTCAAACCAGCTGCTGAAAAGGCCTCTGCTTGCAATAATGCTGGAAAAAAAAATATGAGGTCTTGTTCACTTTTAGTCTATTCACATTGTTGTCAACCAAGCCTCAATGAAGGGTGGTGATCTTGGAACCCTGAAACATGTGGTTACGTTAAGTTTGTCCCCTTGATTCTTATTGGAATAAAGTTGTATCTTATAACAGTAGTGGGGCGCTTCAATTTCCAAAACGTCAGTGTTTTTTTACTGCATGTTTGCTAGTGGGATCCCAGTAAATATCGGAAATTCTTTTTTTTTTTTGTTGCTTATAGCTCTGAATTTCTAAAGGCCATCGACAATTTTTTGCACTAAAAAACATATGTAACAAAATGCTTTCAATGATATATTTAACAGACCAAAAGGAAGCAAATGAAAGAACAAGATAGGAGTTGTGATTTACACACACTTTAATAGTAAATGGATTTTGTATTCATAGATTAAAACATTCAGCAAGAGAAAAATGATATAAACAGAAAAAAGCAGGTTAATGCCAGCATCAAATATGCAAGCATGCAAAGACACTACTCCTTCACTTAAGCTAAATCTAGTTATAAAATCGATTTAATATATTTGCACGTGATTTATTATCCTAATTGTACAGTGAGAGTTATTTTTTGAATATTAAATCATCCACCTGTTCCTCATTTCATTGTGACGGATAGCATTGTTCCAGAGCGACACAGTAATTCTACAAACCGAATAAAAAACTACACAATATTTAGCTAATCTATACAAGAACCAGACCTAAGGCTGGTTACATAAATGAAAACAAATGGTGTCACATTGGCTGCAAACCTGTGGAAGAGCTAAATGAATAGAAATGTATTCGAGAAGAAAACGGCCCTTCAGATGGAATACATCTTTGAGTCAATCATTTCTTTTTTTTCTAATGCAATCTGGTAAATGGTCTAATGATAGGAAGCAGTGGAAGATAGTTGCCAAAGGTTTGTCCTGCCAAAAGCCAAAGAAAGAGATATAGAATTTGATGAATGAATTAGAAGGTTATTGATTGCTTTAAATCCACAAAGCCCCCCCCTTACATCAGAGACCCCCCATGTTTCCTTTAACCAAGATGGCCGCCTGTGCCTTGATCGCACTGCGCATGCGCACGTGCCTCTACTGCGCGGCTGCAGGAATCCCCGCCTCCCAGCGCTGAGACGTCAGTGAATGGAGACAAGGAGGGGAGGAGCGGAGTGGCCGAAGGCCGCCACACATGTCAGAGCGCATGTGGGAGCACTCCACGCCGGCCCAGCGGAAGCCTGGAGTGGAACAACGCTACCCAAATGGCCAGAGACCAGGTACCCATGAAAAAGGGGGGTATCTTTACCTTTGCCTTACTATAGAAAAGGGGAGGGGAGGGGGGAAGGCAGAATAGGGAGGATAATTGAAAGAGTAGGAGAGAGCAGTAAGGAGGTAAACCAAACAAAAAAGAAAAAGGGAAAGGCAGAGAAAAGTAACGAGTAACGATGCAGCACAAAAAAAAATATCGGAGTAGAAGTATCGAAATCATCGAAAAAATGTAGTGAAGTAAAAGTAGAAGTAGGAGAAAAGAATTCTACTCTAGGAAAGTACAGATACCGCATTTCGGTACTTAAGTAGTTCTACTTCGTTACTATACATCTCTGCAGGGCGTAGTCGGCAGGATTTGAACCTGCACGGGGAGACCCCAATGAATTTCATGTCCATTGCCTTAACCATTCAGCCACGACTACCCAACATGCCTACAAGTTCTGTTGCCTCACCAGAGAAGTTATGACATCAAAATACATTTCATGGAATGATCACTTTTGACTGTGTGACAACAATGACATCATATTATTCGTTTTCATGTCTCAGTAGCAGTGCTTTGTTCAAAGAAAATCCAATCATTTGAAAACATCTAAAGACACTGTCATCTGGTTCTGATGACTGGAAAAAGAGTCCAACAGGCTTGGAGGGTCTGTCGCCTCACCAGAGTAGTTAGGACACCAAAATACATTCCATAGCATGATCACTTTTGATTGTGGGACAACAATGACATCATACTATTCATTTCCATATCTCAGTAGAAGTGCTCCGAGAAAATAAAATCAATTGACAACGTCTAAAGACACTATCATCTGGTTCTGGGGCCCAGTAAAAGTGTCCAAAAGGCTTATACTCTTTTCTCTAAATTTGTGGGTTGAAGCCCCACAGCTTGTCAATTCACATTTTGCTCTTCCTACTGCAGCGGATGGCCCCACCACTGACTAGATGCCAGGAGTTTGTAGTGTCATAGTTTATCCTTTCCTCTATGTTCTACAGTATGTCTATGATTGTGAGATATATAGTTTCAACACTGAAATGTGAAGATTTACTCTACTGACGCCTGTGCTAACAGGGCAACAAATGACAACATGAAACCATATGATCAATGCAAATAAAAAACACAAGTTGCACTACGGAAGGTTGACCACACATTTGACAAGGGCGTAGTCGGCAAGATTTGAACCTGCGCAGGGAGACCCCAATGGATTTCTAGTCCATCACCTTAACCACTCGGCCACGACAACCTTTTGGGCACTATACTTCTATCACGTCAATGGAGTAGTTATGGCATCAAAATATTTTCCATGGCAAAATTCTTTTTGACTGTATTATAGCAATGACATCATAATATTAACTGTCATCTCTCAGTGGCTATGCTTTGTTTCATGAAAAACAAATCATTCCTAAACATACTGGGAAGCTATCATCTTGATCTGATGATTGGAATAGGAGTCCAAAGGGCTGAGAGTCTTTTTCTAAATTTCAAAGTTCAAGCCCCACCACAGCCTGTCAATTCATGTTTTTTTTTCCTTATGCAACGAGTGGCCCTTTCACTGACTAACTGCTTGGTATCAACACTGTAAGCTGACCTTTTCCCAACAAAAGTTGTCATAACATTAAAGTACAACTTGGGACATCACAACAACCTCTATCCATCTGTACCTCTAGCCATTAAATACTAAGTTCTTTGCTGTCAGCTCAACCCATGGAAGCTAATTTTTGCAGCCTATACAGGCCAACACTTACTTCTGTATACTGTGAATGCCTACTGTACCTCTAGCCATCAAAAACAAAGTTCTTTGCTGTCAGTTCAAACCATGTGAGCTAATTTTTGGAGCCTATACAGGCCGACACTTACGTCTGTATACTGTGTGAATGCCTAATGTACCTCTAGCCATCATATGCTACATTCTTTGCTGTCAGTTCAACCCATGTGAGCTAATTTTTGGGGCCTATACAGGCCGACACTTACTTCTGTATCCTGTGAATGCCTACTGTACCTCTAGCCATGAAATACTAAGTTCTTTGCTGTCAGTTCAACCAATGTGAGCTAATTTTTGGGGCCTATACAGGCCGACACTTCTGTATCCTGTGAAAGCCTACTGTACCTCTAGCCATCATATACTACGTTCTTTGCTGTCAGTTAAACCCATGTGAGCTAATTTTTGGAGCCTATACAGGCCGACACTTACTTCTATATATGGTGTGAATGCCTAATGTACCTCTAGCCATCAAATACTACATTCTTTGCTGTCAGTTCAACCCATGTGAGCTAATTTTTGGGGCCTATACAGGCCGACACTTACTTCTGTATCCTGTGAATGCCTACTGTACCTCTAGCCATGAAATACTAAGTTCTTTGCTGTCAGTTCAAACCATGTGAGCTAATTTTTGGAGCCTATACAGGCCGACACTTACTTCTGTATACTGTGTGAATGCCTAATATACCTCTAGCCATCAAATACTAAGTTCTTTGCTGTCAGTTCAACCCATGGAAGCTAATTTTTGCAGCCTATACAGGCCAACACTTACTTCTGTATACTGTGTGAATGCCTAATGTACCTCTAGCCATCATATACTACGTTCTTTGCTGTAAGTTAAACCCATGTGAGCAAATTTTTGGAGCCTATACAGGCCAACACTTACTTCTGTATACTGTGAACACCTACTGTACCTCTAGCCATCAAAAACTAAGTTCTTTGCTGTCAGTTCAAACCGTGTGAGCTAATTTTTGGAGCCTATACAGGTCGACACTTACTTCTGTATACTGGGAGTGCCTATTGTACCTCTAGCCATCAAATACTAAGTTATTTGCTGTCAGTTCAACCCATGTGAGCTAATTTTTGCAGCCTATACAGGCCGACACTTACTTCTGTATACTGTGTGAATGCCTAGTGTACCTCTAGCCATCAAATACTAAGTTCTTTGCTGTCAGTTCAACCCATGGAAGCTAATTTTTGCAGCCTATACAGGCCAACACTTACTTCTGCATACTGTGTGAATGCCTAATGTACCTCTAGCCATCAAACACTAAGTTCTTTGCTGTCAGTTAAACCCATGTGGGCTAATTTTTGGGGCCTTTTATGACCGACACTTACTTCTGTATCATGTGAATGCCTAATGTACTTTCAGCCACAGAATACTACGTTCGTGGCTGTCAGTTAAACCACTGTGGGCTAATTTTTGGGGCCAATACTGGCCGACACTTACTTTTGTTACCTATGAATGCCTAATGTACCTTCAGCCACAGAATACTACGTTCTTAGCTGTCAGGTAAACGCATGTGGGCAAGTTTTTGGGGCCTGGAATGGCCGACACTTACTTCTTTATCCTGTGAATGCCTAATTTTTCAGACTGGAAATGAAAAACAATGGGTCTGTAAAGGTTCCGCCAAATTGTGGAATGGATGCAGACCCATTTTAAAGATGTGTGAATGGATCCTATATGTATTAGACATGTATTTACCGGCTGCTGTCAGTTCTGGCTGTTTTATGAAAAAAAATATTTTTTTTTTTGCTGTAAAAAAAAAATAAAATTTAGGGCAACTTTTTTAATTGCAATACTTCTGTTATGACATTGTCCATGTGCTGGGACTGTTCGTGCACAGCTAGTACGTCTTTTGTGGCTGCAAATATGACCTATCAATATAAAAAACCCCTAGCTAAACACACTCTGAATTAAGGTAAGCTAGTGCTAAACAGTAAATATAGTGAAAAATTATGAAAAATTATAAAAGCTGCAGCTGAAGTGGGAATACACCAAATGCAAAATATAAAAAAGTAGAGCCGCGTTAACTTGAAAAATAAGTGATCAAAACATATGCTTGAATGAAACAGTGAATAAATGTTAACACAACATCCAAGTTAAATAATCATAATGTTCATTAGAAAGATTAAGTAAGTCCAAATAAGATGTGCAGGGTGTAGAAACAGAAATTCATCCACCGCAATAGTGTGACTTCTCCTCAATCCGTGACAAAAGTAAAAACCACACTATGCGCTTACCACAAGGCAGATGAATTAAAGCCCAGCAATATATATAGATGGTTCAGCTCCTGTCTGATCCAATGGGTAACAATATGACCCCTCTGGCTGGTTCAACCTGGCGGAAGCACAGATCAGGAACAACACTACAGCACGGACCGTCCGGGTCTAACCCTCTTCGGCCTTGAACAGTATGTCTCCCTTAAAATGGTACCACATACTGTAGTCTGAGGTGGGAGGTCAATCCCCAAAAAGGAGATACGGATTTGGAGGGCTGGTTTTCCTACTCTTATGAAGCGGGTATCCGATTCCTCCCATTTCCTATTTCGTAAAATCCATTTCTCTGAGTTCATCGATGGACACAGCACCCACCCCTCTATGAAGTTCTGATACTTCTAATACTGCTTGCTACTAAACTTGGTTTTCTGTGGCTAGAGGTACATTAGGCATACACAGGATACAGAAGTAAGTGTTAGCCAGTACAGGCCCCAAAAATTAGCCCACAGGCATTCACCTGACAGCAAAGAAATTTGTATTCTGTGGCTGGAGGTACATTAGGCATTCACAGGATACAGAAGTAAGTGTCAGCCAGTACAGGCCCAAAAAATTAGCCAACAGGCGTTCCCCTGACAGCAAAGAACTTGGTTTTCTGTGACTTGAGGTACATTAGGCATACACAGGATACAGAAGTAAGTGTCGGCCAGTATAGGCCCCAAAAATTAGCCAACAGGCACCTGACAGCAAAGAACTTGGTATTCTGTGGCTGGAGGTACATTTGGCATTCACAGAATAAATAAGTGTCGGCCATTACAGGCCCCAAAAATTAGGCATTCAACGGACATAAAAGGCCTTTTATGTCGCTGTATTTACCTAAGACAGGGACCATGAATTGTTATGGGTGGTGGCGGATATTTGTGGGCTGTCATGAGGAATTGGAATCAAACATGGTCTACTGGTCACATGTGTTGAATTCCTCCAAGATCCATGCCTCATTCATTTTTAGAAATGTGTGGTAGTCAACACTGTCGTGAGCTAGGCGAGTGTGCTTATCGGTCACGATCCCCCCTGCTGCGCTGAACGACCTTTCGGACAGGACACTGGACAAGGGGCAAGCCAAAAGTTCCATTGCAAATTCTGCAAGCTCTGGCCAGAGGTCAAGCCTGCCCACCCAGTAGTCCAGGGGTTCATCACTTCTCAGAGCGTCCACATTGGCCGTTAACCCAATGTAGTCAGACACCTATTGGTCTAGGCATTCCCTGATGCTGGATCCAGAGGACAGCTGTGGATGGGTCGGCTGAAAGAATGATCTCATATCAGAAGTGACCAACACATCTTCAAACCACCCTCTTCTTGCAGGCGCTGCTGTGTTGCTACCCGCAACTGTTTCTCTGTGAGTGGAAATTCCTCTGCCAGCGCATGCAAAAGCAGAATGCAGCATTTCCTGAAGCAAGGCCTGGAAGTGCTGCATTCTGACAGCCCTCTGTGATGATGGTAACATTTCCGCCATTTTTTGTTTGTACCGGGGGTCTAAGTACGTTGCCACCCAGTACAGGTCCTTACCCTTTATGCTTTTTATATGGGGGTCCCTCTTAAAACACTGGAGCATGAAGGCCCCCATTTGCACTAAACTGGAAGCGGTGTTGTGGTCTGGCTCCTGCTTATCATCCAGGATAATGTCATCCTCGTTCTCCTCCCCCCATCCACGGACAACACCCGGGATCCCAAAAAGGTTTAAAGCATGCTCTTCTTGCTCCTCCTCATCCTCCCCGGCACCATCCTCCTCTGACTCCTCTTCAGACTCCTGTTGTTGACTTGTCTCATATGGAGAGAATTCATCCAGCATTGCGACTTCCTCATCTTCCTGCTCCTGCTCCTCGACGGCTTGATCAATGACATGACACAATGCATGCTCCAGAAAGAAGGCGTAAGGTACGATGTCACTAATGGGCCCTGGCTGCGACTGACCAGTTTGGTGATCTCATCAAATGGCCGCATAAGTCTGCATGCGTCACGCATAAGCAGCCACTGGCGTGGTGAAAAAAACCCAAGCTCCCCAGAACCTGTCCTACTGCAGAGTTCGTACAGGTAGTCGTTAACTGCACGTTTCTGCTGGAGCAGCCTATGAAGCATATACAAGGTTGAGTTCCATCGCGTTGGGCAGTCACAATAAAGACGTCTGACGGCCAGGATGTGTTGCAGCTGAGTGTCAGCAAGGCAAACCATGGCTGTGTAAGATCTTCTGAAATGGGCCGAGATTTTCCTGGCCTGCCACAAGACGTCCTGGACCCCAGGGTATTTGACAACGAATCGCTGCACGACCAAGTTCAGGACGTGTGCCATTCATGGCACGTGTGTAATTTTGCCCTGTTTCAGCGCGCTCAGCAGATTGGCACCGTTGTCGCACACCACTTTACCAACTGTCAAATTGAGGTATTTGAACGCACCTTCTGCAACTTCCCACTTTGGCTCCGGGCCTGGTGCTCCTGCCCTACCCCTACCACCCCTGCGGAAGGGCCTGCCTCTTCCTCTGCCTGTCATTTTTTAGATGACCCTGTGACAAAAGTCTCTAGAAAAGCGCAGTATATGTGGAAGAAGGTATATAACACCCCGCTTCAATCTGTCGTTTTGGGGGGCCACTGGTTTATTACACCAGTTATGAAAAATTATTTATAGTAACTTTTGTCACTGTGTGTAGCAGAGTTAACGCAGCGAAAGAGGCAAAATTTCTGCAGTACCCAAAAACACTATTATGAAAGTATAACACTCTGCTTCAATCTGTCGTTTTGGTGGGGCCACTGGTTTATCACACCAGCTATGAAAAATATTTTCTAGTAACTTTTGTCACTGTGTGTAGCAGAGTTAACGCAACGAAAGAGGCAAAATTTCTGCAGCACTTAAAAACACTATTATGAAAGTATAACACCCCGCTTCAATCTGTCGTTTTGGGGGGCCACTGGTTTATCACAGCAGTTATGGAAAATATTTTCTAGTAACTTTTGTCACTGTGTGTAGCAGAGTTAACGCAGCAAAAGAAGCAAAATTTCTGCAGTACCCAAAAACACTATTATGAAAGTATAACACCCCACTTCAATCTGTCGTTTTGGGGGCCACTGGTTTATCACACCAGTTATGAAAAATATTTCCTAGTAACTTTTGTCACTGTGTTTAGCAGAGTTAACGCAGCGAAAGAGGCAACATTTCTGCAGTACCCAAAAAAACACTATTATGAAAGTAGAACACCCTGCTTCAATCTGTAGTTTTGGGGGGCCACTGGTTTATAACACCAGTTATGAAAAATATTTTCTAGTATCTTTTGTCACTGTGTGTAGCAGAGTTAACGCAGCGAAAGAGGCAACATTTCTGCAGTACCCAAATACACTATAATATGCTTTCTATATTATAAGTGTATTATACCCCTATATACTGCACACCAAACAATAGTACACCTATACCAGTCCTTTAAAGGACTTTTGTGGACCTATTACCGAGTGATCTGTGTCACTGGCAGTTTGTCCCTGCTCCCCACAGCAACCTCTCCCTACACCAACAAAAGACAGAATATAGACAGTACACATATACCAGTCCTTAAAAGGACTTTTGTGGACCTATTACTGAGCGATTTGCGTCACTGACAATCTGTCCCTGCTCCACACAGCAAACCTCTCCCTACACTGACAAAAGGCAAAATGTAAAATGGCAGCCAGATCAGGTCTATTTATAAGGTAGGGGGTATGTCCATGTGCTGAAATGTCTCAATTGGAAGTCCTGTACCACCTGATGGATGTGGCATGGGTCAAAGTTCTTCACAATGTAAAATAATATGGCGGCTGCGAACATCGCCATATTTTCGCATTATCGGCGGACAGCGAACAAGCACAGTTCGCCGCGAACCGACCGCTGGGCGAACGGCCAGGCCATCTCGAATTAGCAGCACAGTCACATAGTCTGTAACATCTCTTTTCATGTGAGGCCACCAAACATGACGCTGCAAGGTCTTAAGAGTGATTGTGACACCAGGATGACCAGATAACGCTCCATGTGCCCAGAAGAGTCCTGAGGCTGGGGGCTACAAACAGGTGACCTGGTGGTGGTACCTTCAGCCCTTGAGAAACACGATTCTGGGTTTCCTGTAACTGTTGAAAAAGAGCTGTAGAGATCTGTGCGACAATCTTGTGAAGTGGAATAATATATTTCTCAGTAGGTTGATCTTCTTCAGAAGTAACAAACTGTCTGGAAAGAGCATTGGCCTTCCTGTTCTTATGCCCAGGGACATGAGAAAGGACAAAATTAAAATGGGAGAACAACAGAGCCCATCAAGCTTGACGTGAATTCAAACGCCTAGCAGTCTAAAGATACAGCAGGTTTTTATGGTCAGTCAGGATGCTTTAGAGCCCCTTCCAGAAGATGTGGCCATTCTGTTAATGCAAGTTTCATGGCCAGTAGTTCCCGATTACCAACATCGTAATTCATCTCAGCTGGAGAAAATTTTTAAGAAAAAAACGCCACTGGATGAATCTTACCTGTCTTAGGTTGTCTCTGGGACAGCACGGCACCTGCTCCTACCTCAACTATGTACTGGAGATCAGGGTTTGGATGCTGAAGAATTGGAGCCTTGCTGAACATACCCTTTAAAAGCTGGAAAGCTGATTCTGATTCTGAGGGCCACAGTTTGCAATTGGTGCCTTTCCTAGTCATAGTAAAAAAGGGGGCAGATAAGGAGGCAAAACCCTTGATGAAGCACCTGTAGTAATTTGCGAACCCTAGAAAGCTTTGGAGTCCTTTCAAAGTGGTCGGTTGGGGCCATTGCAAGACAGCAGAGAGTTTCTGTGGGTCCATTTTGAAACCAACACTATTTATGATGTATCCAAGAAAAGATATCTGGTTTTGATGAAGATGTCCCGAACTGTTCGCCGGCGGACAGTTCCCGGCGAACATCGATCGTTCGCGTCCGCCTCTGCGGGCGAACATATGCGATGTTCGGTCTGCCCCCTATACTTCATCATTGAGGCAAAGTTTGACCCTGTACCTCACAGTCAGCAGACACATTCCAGCCAACCAGCATACCCTCCCTCCCACACCCTCCCACCTCCTATAAAAAAGCGAAGGCAGCATCCATCTTAGATCATTCTGAAGCAGTGTGTTAGTGGGAGAAGGGAGAGTGTTGCTGCTGCTGCTGCTGTTAATAGGGACAGTTGTTAGTCAGTGTTCTCGGTCTTGTTAGTCAGTGTTCTCGGTCCACTCCTGCTGTGTAAGGACAGCATCCTGACAGCACCCCAAAAAGCCGTTTTTAGGGCTGGTATTTGAGTAATTTTATATATATATATATATATATATATATTGTCCCCAAAAAGCCCTTTTGAGGGCTGGTATTTGAGTAATTTTATATATATATATATATATATATATATATATATATATATATATATCTATTGTGTGCAGTTGCCTGCCCGCCGTGTGTGAGAGGCCACAGACCCACATATCTATTGTCCCCAAAAAGCCCTTTTGAGGGCTGGTATTTGAGTATTTTTTTATATATATATATATATATATATATATATATATATATCTATTGTGTGCAGTTGCCTGCCCGCCGTGTGTGAGAGGCCACAGACCCACATATCTATTGTCCCCAAAAAGCCCTTTTGAGGGCTGGTATTTGAGTAATTTTTATATATATATATATATATATATATATCTATTGTGTGCAGTGGCCTGCCCGCCGTGTGTGAGATGCCACAGACCCACCACAGACTGTACTGTGTGCACACCACACTCATTTCGGGTGGCACAGGCACAGTACCTTGCAGTTTAAAAAATATTTTTTTTTTTCCTCTGTCATAATTGCAGTGAGTGTCAGGTCCACAGAGTGTACTGTGCCCACTGCAGTGCCCACCACTGATATATATATACGGTGGCACAGCAGCTTTCAAATTAAAAATATATATATTTTTTTATAATTGCAGTTGCCCGGCCTGCCAGTGACTGTCAGGTCCACAGAGTGTACTCTCCCCACTGCAGTGCCCACCACTGATATATACGGTGGCACAGCAGCTTTCAAATTAAAAATATATATATTTTTTTATAATTGCAGTTGCCCGGCCTGCCAGTGACTGTCAGGTCCACAGAGTGTACTGTGCCCACTGCAGTGCCCACCACTGATATATACAGTGGCACAGCAGCTTGCAAATTAAAAATATATATATTTTTTATAATTGCAGTTGCCTGGCCTGCCAGTGACTGTCAGGTCCACAGAGTGTACTCTGCCCACTGCAGTGCCCACCACTGATATATACGGTGGCACAGCAGCTTTCAAATTAAAAATATATATATTTTTTTATAATTGCAGTTGCCCGGCCTGCCAGTGACTGTCAGGTCCACAGAGTGTACTGTGCCCACTGCAGTGCCCACCACTGATATATACGGTGGCACAGCAGCTTGCAAATTAAAAATATATATATCAGTGGTGGGCATATATATAATTGCAGTTGCCTGGCCTGCCAGTGAGTGTCAGGTCCACAGAGTGTACTATGCCCACTGCAGTGCCCACCACTGATATATACGGTGGCACAGCAGCTTGCAAATTAAAAATATATATATTTTTTATAATTGCAGTTGCCTGGCCTGCCAGTGACTGTCAGGTCCACAGAGTGTACTGTGCCCACTGCAGTGCCCACCACTGATATATACGGTGGCACAGCAGCTTGCAAATTAAAAATATATATATTTTTTATAATTGCAGTTGCCTGGCCTGCCAGTGACTGTCAGGTCCACAGAGTGTACTGTACCCACTGCAGTGCCCACCACTGATATATACAGTGGCACAGCAGCTTGCAAATTAAAAATATATATATTTTTTATAATTGCAGTTGCCTGGCCTGCCAGTGACTGTCAGGTCCACAGAGTGTACTCTGCCCACTGCAGTGCCCACCACTGATATATACGGTGGCACAGCAGCTTTCAAATTAAAAATATATATATTTTTTTATAATTGCAGTTGCCCGGCCTGCCAGTGACTGTCAGGTCCACAGAGTGTACTGTGCCCACTGCAGTGCCCACCACTGATATATACGGTGGCACAGCAGCTTGCAAATTAAAAATATATATTTTTTTATAATTGCAGTTGCCTGGCCTGCCAGTGAGTGGCAGGTCCACAGAGTGTACTATGCCCACTGCAGTGCCCACCGCTGATATATACGGTGGCACAGCAGCTTGCAAATTAAAAATATATATTTTTTTTTATAATTGCAGTTGCCTGGCCTGCCAGTGACTGTCAGGTCCACAGAGTGTACTGTGCCCACTGCAGTGCCCACCACTGATATATACGGTGGCACAGCAGCTTGCAAATTAAATATATATATATATATATATATATTTTTATAATTGCAGTTGCCTGGCCTGCCAGTGACTGTCAGGTCCACAGAGTGTACTGTGCCCACTGCCCAACACTCCTATAGGGTGGCACAGCACCTTGCACTCATAGTACCACAAATCTAAAAAAAAATGACAGGCAGAGGCAGGCCACCCCGCAAGGGCCGTCGTGGTCGTGGTGCTGTGATTTCCTTTGGCCCTAGAATAATGCCCAGTGTTCAGAAGCCACATACCCTGAACTCAAAAAATTCTGAGGACATAGTTGACTGGCTTACACAGGACACCCAATCTTCTACAGCTTCCGCTCGGAACCTTAATGCACCATCCTCCTCCAGCTCAGCTTCGGGCGCCTCTCAATTTACCACTCGCCCGCCCGCCGGCACCACCACCAACACTAGCACCACAGCCGCTTCACTTGATCTGTCAAGGAGTTATTTACACATGAGTTGGAAGAAATAAGCGATGCGCAACCATTAGTGCCAGAGGATGTAGATAGGGGGATATGTCTCAGTCAGGCAGCATTATACACATGGACGTACATTGTGATGATGATGATGATGATGATGATATTGTACCTGCTGCTGCTGCCTTTGCTGAGTTTTCAAGTGAAGCTGCTGATGATGACGATGTGTCCGTGGATGTCACTTGGGTGCCTGCTCGAAGAGCAGAAGAAGAGGGGGAAAGTTCAGATGGGGAGACAGAGAGGAGGAGGAGACGAGTTGGAAGCAGGGGGAAGTCATTGCAAGGAGCTAGTGGCACAGTCAGACAGCATGTATCGGCACCCGGGGTCAGCCAGACAGCACGCCAATCAATGCAAGCTGTTGCCACCACCAGAATGCTGTCATTGCAAAGCTCAGCAGTGTGGCATTTTTTTTGTGTGTCTGCCTCTGATAGCAGCGATGCCATTTGTAACCTGTGCCAAAAGAAACTGAGTCGTGGGAAGTCCAACACCCACCTAGGTACAACTGCTTTGCGAAGGCACATGATCTCACATCACAAACGCCTATGGGATCAACACATGAGTAAAAGCAGCACACAAACTCAAAGCCACCATCCTCCTCCTGGTCCAGCATCTTCAGCCACATCAACCACTGCTGTCCTCCTTGCCCCCTATCAACAACCCGCCCCTCCGCCTCTCACCTTCAGCCGTTCCTGCTCATCTGCCCACAGTCAGGTGTCTGTCAAGGAAATGTTTGAGCGTAAGAAGCCAATGTCACAGAGTCACCCCCTTGCCTGGCGTCTGACAGCTGGCTTGTCGGAACTCTTAGCCCGCCAGCTTTTACCATACAAGCTGGTGGAGTCTGAGGCCTTCAAAAAATTTGTCGCTATTGGGACACCGCAATGGAAGGTACCCGGCCGAAATTTTTTTTCACAAAAGGCAATCCCCAACCTGTACTCTATTGTGGAAAAGGAAGTCATGTCATGTCTGGCACACAGTGTTGGGGCAAGGGTCCATCTGACCACTGATAGCTGGTCTGCAAAGCACGGTCAGGGCAGGTATATCACTTACACTGCGCATTGGGTAAACCTGCTGGCGGCTGCCAAGCATGGAATGCGTGGATCTGCTGCAGAGGAGTTGGTGACACCGCCATGACTTGCAGGCAGGCCTGCTGCCACCTCCTCTACTCCTCCTACTCCATCCTCTTTGCTAACCTCCTCGGCTGAGTCCTCTTCTGCTGTTGCCTCTTGCTCCACACCAACTGCACCCCCCCCCCCCCAGCTCCCCAGGGGCTATTCCACATGCCGGATACGACAGTGTCACGCTGTCTTGGGGTTGACTTGCCTGAAAGCAGAGAGTCACACCGGACCAGCACTACTGTCCACCCTGAACGCACAGGTGGATCAGTGGCTGATCCCGCACCAACTGGAGATCGGCAAAGTGGTGTGTGACAACGGAAGCAATTTGTTGGCGGCATTGAATTTGGGCAAGTTGACACATGTGACGTGCATGGCACATGTGTTGAATCTGATTGTACAACGCTTTGTGCAGAAGTACCCAGGCTTACAGGACGTCCTCAAGCAGGCCAGGAAGGTGTGTGGCCATTTCAGGCATTCCTACACGGCCATGGCGCACTTTTCAGATATTCAGCGGCGAAACAACATGGCAGTGAGGCGCTTGATTTGCGACAGCCCGACACGTTGGAATTCAACACTGCTAATGTTCGACCGCCTGCTCCAACAAGAAAAAGCGGTCAACGAGTATTTGTATGACCGGGGTGCTAGGACAGCCTCTGCGGAGCTGGGTATTTTTTTGCCACGTTACTGGACGCTCATGTGCAATGCCGGTAGGCTCATGCGTCCTTTTGAGGAGGTGACAAACCTAGTCAGTCGCACCGAAGGCACCATCAGCGACATCATCCCATATGTTTTCTTCCTGGAGCGTGCCCTGCGAAGAGTGCTGGATCAGGCCGTAGATTAGTGTGAAGAGGAAGAGGAAGAGTTGTGGTCACCATCACCACCAGAAACAGCCTTACCATCGCTTGCTGGACCTGCGGCAACGCTGGAAGAGGAGTCTGAGGAAGAGGAGTCAGAGGAGGAATGTGGCTTTGATGAGGAGGAACACCAACCACAGCAGGCATCCCAGGGTGCTCGTTGTCACCTATCTGGTACCCATGGTGTTGTACGTGGCCTGGGGGAAGAACACACCTTCAATGACATCAGTGAGGACGAGGAATTGGACATGAGTAGCTCGGCATCCAACCTTGTGCAAATGGGGTCTTTCATGCTGTCATGCCTGTTGAGGGACCCTCGTATAAAAAGGCTGAAGGAGAACGACCTGTACTGGGTGGCCACGCTACTAGACCCCTGGTATAAGCAGAAAGTGTCTGATATGTTACCGAATTACCGGCAGTCGCAAAGGATGCAGCAGTTACAAAACAAGTTAAAAAGTATGCTTTACACAGCGTATAAGGGTGATGTCACAGCACAACGGGAATCCAACGGGGAAGAGGTGAAAGTAATCCTCCTCCTACCACAACCACGCCGGCAAGGACAGGACGCTTTACAGACGTCTTGTTAATGGAGGACATGCGGAGCTTTTTTAGTCCTACGCATCGTCACAGCCCTTCGGGGTCCACCCTCAGAGAACGACTCGACCTACAGGTAGCAGACTACCTTGCCTTAACTGCAGATATCGACACTCTGAGGAGTGATGAACCCCTTGACTACTGGGTGTGCAGGCTTGACCTGTGGCCTGAGCTATCCCAATTTGCCATTGAACTTCTGGCCTGCCCCGCTTCAAGTGTCCTGTCAAAAAGGACCTTTAGCGCAGCAGGAGGTATTGTCACTGAGAAGAGAAGTCGCCTAGGTCAAAAAAGTCTAGATTACCTCACCTTTATTAAGATGAATGAGGCATGGATCCTGAAGGGACTGACAGTGGGGGATGCATTTGACTAAAAAAGGCCTGATGAGATGCCTTGGGCTAAAAATGGTCCACACGCTGCTGTATTTAATCTCTGCATGCTGGATGACTTACGTGACGTCTCCGCCACCAACTGCGGTTCAAGCCGCAATGTTTTAGTGCACTTTCTGCCTTGAAAACCTCAATTTTTCCAGCCGCTGCTACAGCAGCGGCTGCAACAATACCTGCTTTTTCATGCATGTGTACATGCCTAATTTTTCTGGCCTCTGGTGCTACACTGTGGCTGCAAAAAAAAAGGCACATACATGTGTCAATTCCCCTTCGTGATCGTTACCTTGTTGTGGTGAAGGGGCTTGCGTATCACAATGAAGCGATCACCTCTAGGAGTGTGTTGGCACACCCCAGATGATAAGGTCGTTGCTTCATTGTGAACAGACCAAAAGCGATCCGCGGGATAATTTTTCATAGAAAAAACATTAATTTTCTTTAATTTAAAAAAAAAGAGGACAGCCTCTGTGGAGCTGGGTATTTTTTGGCCGCGTTACTGAATGCTCATGCACAATAGCTGTAGGCTCATGCGTCCTTTTGCAGAGGTGACAAACCTGGTCAGTCGAACCCAAGGCAACATCATCGACCTCATCCCATATGCGTTTTTTCTGGAGCGTGCCCTGCGAAGAGTACTGGATCAGGTCGTAGATGAGCATGAAGAGGAAGAGTTGTGGTCCCCATCACCACCAGAAGCAGCCTTGTCATTGTCGATTGCTGGACCTGTGGCAACGCAGAGAGAGGAGTCTGAAGAAGAGAAGTCAGAGGAGGAAGGTGGCTCTGAGGAGGTGGAAGACCATCCACAGCAGGCGTCCCAGGGGGCTTGTTGTCACCTTTCAGGGACCGTTGGTGTTGTACATGGCTGGGTGGAGGAAGAGACCTTCAATGACGTCAGTGAGGACAAGGAACGGGACATGGCTAGCTTGGTATCCAACCTTGTGCAAATGGGGAGTTTGCAGTTGTGCAAATGGACTGACTGACTGACAGTTAAATGGGTGTCAGGTCACCTGTGGCCAGGTAACAACTGCACCCTGTTGAAGGCAGGGGCGCAGCGCAAGGTAGTGAACCCGATAGCAGACTGCTGCGGATGGACCGGAACATGAGCCCAAGATTCCCCAGGGCGCGGAGTCTAAGACCCAGCAGGTGTTCACCAGAGCCTCTAGTGGTGAGGATGGACTTGGCTGCAGCTGGGCCCATGACGCGGCCCCTGGGGTCCCCCAGGTCACGCTCCGTAGGGAGAGAAGGGAAGCAGCCACTCAGGACACACGGAATGGTGATGAGTAAGCCGAGGTCAGGGTAACAGGCAGACAAGGGTAACCACGGGACAGGCCAAAGGTCAGGGTAACAGCCAAACAGGAATAGTCAGAGACAAGCCAAAGTCGGTACACAGAACAGTAGATCAAGCACACAGGAAACTAGCAACAGGGAACAGCAAAGCTGACCTGCAGTGCACTGGTTAATATAGACTTCCTGGAATGGCCTGGGGTGGAGCCAAACAGGGAAGAGAAATGATAAAAGCAGCCAGAAGGAAGAGTCTGGCCCTTTATGCAGACATGAGGATGAGGAACAGGTAAACTACCAGACATTTATTGCATGTCCATGACAATGGGGAGTTTTGTCTGTCAGAGTTTGGTCAGACTGTCACTGTGAAGCGGGCGTAACCCTTACACTACCTGATTGATACAACATCATACCTGATCGTATACACACACTGGATGTTTTACAGCACGTTATTAAAAACAATTTAGGAATGTTAGGTGATTTATGCCCTTTATGGATTACAACCCGACTCTGCGTCAACTACCTAATTTTCCATGGGAGTTTTGCCATGGATCCCCCTCCGGCATGCCACAGTCCAGGTGTTAGTCCCCTTGAAACAACTTTTCCATCACTATTGTGGCCAGAAAGAGTCCCTGTGGGTTTTAAAATTCGCCTGCCTATTGAAGTCTATGGCGGTTCGCCCGGTTCGCGAACATTTGCCGTTCGCAAACGGCAAATTTTAGGTTTGCGACATCACTACTTCTCAATCTTTGCATAAAAGTGGTTTTCCCTGAGTCACTGTTATACTTTCCTTACATGTAAGCAGTGCTCAAGGTGAGTCTTGGAAAAAAATTTAAATATCATCCAGGTAGATTATCACAAAACTGTTGCTGAAGTCATGAAAAATGTCATTCATGAAACGTTGGAAGACAGTAGGGGCGTTACAGAGTCCAAATGGTATAACCAGATACTCATAGTGTCCATTGCGGGTGTTGAAAGCTGCCTTCCACTTGTCTCCCTCACTAATTTGAACCAGATTATAAGCCCATTATGAAAGAAAGATAGTCCGCGCAGGTCCTGGGTGTAAGGACCCAACACTGAGACTATGTTTCATCAAAAAGAAAAGGAAAAAAGGAAACAAAGAAGTAGAAAAGAAAAGAGGGAAAAAGAAAGGGGGAGGAAGGGAAGGGAAAATAGAGAAACTGAGAAAAAGATAAGAAAAAAGGAAAGAAAGGGGGGGAGGAGAATAGGATGGGGGGGAGGGGAGAGGGGGATGGAAAAGGGGAAATGTGGGAGGGGGGGATAAGGAAAGGGGAAGGTGAGGGAAGAAAGAATGGAGAGGGCTGGTGGGATTTTTGAGGTACTGTAACTAGTTAATGGATATAGATAAAATATACAGAATTTTATTGATATATTTAAAATCAAAGAAATTGGTTTGTATAAAAACACATTAGTAGAAAAAAGAAAGATACATCAATGCATACAGACATATCATATAGGCAAACATGTTATGCATATACAAATAACCGGTGAACAATAAGCATCGGGTGTCAACCCAACATGTTTCGCGGTCTAAATGATCCGCTTCTTCAGGGGTATGTTTACATATATAAAGTTGATATGCCTTGGTAGTCCTGCATGACAAAAAATACATATTAATAATAATACAATTCAAGTTGGTGCATGTAAAAATCGATAAGTCCGCATGCACCCCAAGTGTCTCATATCCCCCCATCTCACAACTGCACAAATAGCCACCCAGTGAACGCCTCACCAACGGATGTGGAGGGGATTAGCAAGCAAGAAGTGATACCAGTGCAAGGCAGGTGTGATTTCCTAAATTAGGGACAGTGACAGAATGATATGTATCATAAAATACCTGCATGTAAAAAATGATTACTTTCTACACAAGATGCCTATAACATGATGACCGGCCACCGTGACACTTTTGTGTCTCTATCTGTGAGAAAAAAACTGTTCTAATGTTAGCCATTTGTCTGAAATATTAGATAGAAAACTCAGAAGGGAGTGTGAGGCTTTGTGGTGGATGTTATTGGGCTTACCATCCAACAGAGGGCATACTATCATGACCCAGAAATAAAGGGAGCACACGAACCAGTGTCCCTAAGGGATTCCAAGATCCTCGGTAAGGGGCTCAGAGTTTGAAACAAAGTGAACTTATCTGCTGCGGGGAGGGCCCTCCCCTGTGATCAGCGACACTGGAGTGTCTGGATAAAGGAGAGAAAAAAATATATATATGTATATGAGCGCCCACATGGTGGAACCAGGGTCTATGTCCGCTGTGGAGCCCAGTCATACCTACCATATGATGTGTCTAGTGGCGAGTGTGTCGGCATCTGCGCTGGTGATAGCGGCTCCTCGCTATTTAAACCCCCTCAACTCGGCGCGCAGTGCACATCCAGACGGATGTGACGTACACATGCCGAGTCAGGTCCCCAACGGCGTTCTCCCACTCAGGGAGCATGCGCCGTGCCGCGCAATGATCAGCCGAAATCACAGCTGTGCGCAGCCACGTAACCGGATGTGGGAGGGGATGCCTCCCGACATTTCGGCCAGCCCGGAGACCACACATCTGTTAGGAGTGCTGGGAGATATTGACCCCTGCAGTTAGGATGGTGAAGGACTGGAGACAGTGCGTGCAGATCCTGTACATCAATCCTTACATGCATGCAGTACAAAACTTGGATGAACCCAATACATTTGTAAAATATTAGCACTCAGTCAATACAATTGAAAAATACAAATGAAGCAAAACACCCTTATAACTGTACAGTAATTTATGACTATAATAATATATTGTGCAGCCAAACAGAGACATGTTTCTAGCTGCCAACATACATCAAAAATATAACATATCTCATGTGTTTAATAAAACACATGCTCATAACAATATTAATAAGGGATTGTTTGCTGGTGATAGACAGAAGTCGCTATAGTAGCATTCTTGGGAACAACAAAGAAATATAAAGAAATCAAAAAATATGAAAAATACCAAAGAGAATTGGTTTATTCTTAAAAAGTGTGGGACTGCAGGGTACATACGAAATGTCCTGCTCTCCCACTAATTTGTGCTGAGTCAGTGAGGCAGTTGACCATGAATGGCCCACCAGCAAACTCCGGGACAGTCTACCATGTATATTGACATGCCATAGTAAATGCCGATTGGCAAAAGGAGCAAAAGATCGGGATAATACAATTATCCCAGAAATGGTTTGTACGTCACCATTTCATTTATTCCTGGGGGCTTTGTGGCCTCTAATGCTTCGATCCAATAAGTCTCCTTCTGAAGTATACGTCTGTCCCAGTTCCCACCCCGGGGGTCTGGAGGTATAACTTCCAGGACAAAGAAGGAGAAAACTGTGTTTTCAAACTTGTGGTACAAGCTTATATGTCGGGTAACACTGGTCTGATACGTACCTCCCTCTGAGTAATAAACATGGTCCCCTATCCTTTGTCCCAATTTGCGTATTGTTTTGCCAACATAATATGATCCCCATTGGCAGATCATCAAATAAACCAGTCCTTGTGTATTGCAATCGGCGTATTGTTTTGATTGCCACCATTTGCCATTGGGCAAACGGATTCCTGTTCCAGTATGGATCCAGGGGCATTTATTACATGATCCACAAGGATATGTACCCTTTTTGGTGCTGTAATAAGAAGCTCCGGCGGTGTAATGACTTTTTATAAGGCTGTCCCTAAGTGAGGTCGCCCTTCTGAAGACAAGGTCTGGTTCAGATCTCAAATATTTGTTAAGCGTATGACCCTGTGTAAGGATCGGCCAGTGTTTGTGAAGGACATCACAGAGTATTCCCTCATGAGCTGAAAACTTTGTGATGAACCTTACATTTTGGTGATTGTCTTTAGGGGTAGTTTTGTATAGAAGCTCAGCTCTAGATCGAGCTTTGGCCGGATTATAGGTTCTTCTGAGGAGGCTTCTAGAATATCCCCTGGCAAGCAGACGCTCTTGCAACTGGTTTGCCTGAATATGAAAATTTGCATCGGTAGAGCAATTTCTAAGAAATCCTAAATATTGGGCATAGGGGATGCTCTTAATCAGGGGGGTGGGATGGGCACTTGCTGCGCACAGAATGGTGTTCCTCGCGCTAGGTTTACGATATAGATCAGTATCAATCCGGCCATCAGGCAATAGGGAGATATTAAAATCCAGGAACGAAATTTGTTGATGACTAATCGTGTGTGTAAATTTAAGGTTTAAGTTGTTATTATTCAATGCCAACAGAAATTCCTGGAGATCATCCCTTGTGCCTGTCCAGATGATCAGTAAATCATCAATAAATCTGTGCCATATGAGAACATATGGCAACCACTTGTCCATATTCTCGCTGGAGAAAACCATTCGTTCCCAGCCGCCAAGGTATAAATTGGCGTAGGATGGTGCGCAGCAAGTGCCCATCGCAACCCCCTGAATTTGCAAATAAATCTGTTCCAAAAAGGTAAAATAATTCCTTGTTAATATAAATCTTAATAGCTTCAAGACAAAGTTCATAAGGGGCTAAGTTGTGTGATCTTGTTCTTTAAGAAAAGATTCAGCCATCCGGATGCCCTGCTCGTGCGTTATACTCGAGTACAATGCCTCGATATCAATGGCAACGAGCAGGGCATCCGGAGGGACCTGAATCTCCTCTAGATGTTTAAGGAGGTCGGTCGTGTCCCGTATGTATGAAGGGAGACCCAATACATGGGGTATTAGAAAGGAGTCCACAAATTTACTGGCATTCTCGGTCAGGGATTCATTACCCGATATAATGGGTCTGCCTGGAGGAAAACAAATATCCTTATGCACCTTCGGCAACGTATAAAAGGTAGGGGTTTTTGGATATTTGACATTGAGGAAGTTGTATATGTCCTTATTAATAAGGCCTTCCATGAAGGCATTGGTGCATAAAGATTTGTATTCCTCAATGAATCCCTGAATGCAAACTGGGGAGATTGGACTGTACCAATCATGGTTTTCCAGGACCTTAAGACACATATTCTCATATTGGGAGGGCGACATAATGACAATATTGCCGCCCTTGTCTGAGGGTTTAATTAGAATATTTCTATTAGCTTGTAATTGTTTTAACGCCAGTGTTTGTTCTTTCGTTAGATTGCAGGGCATAGACGGCCAGGTTGTTGTCTTAAGGTCCTGTGAAACCCTTTGGACAAATGTCAAAATATTTGGGTTGGTGGTTAAATCGGGGAACCTTTCAGATTTGGGTTTGAACCTTTTTGAAGGGACAAGAGTCCTCTGTACAGTGGAGGTCTCCACAGACGGGTCTATGGCGTCAATAGCCGAGACTACCTCTGTGTTGCCCTCCTCATAAAGGAGGACTAGGTCTCTCAATGCTCTGCTTTCGGCCATGGAGAGGCGCTTGGTCTGTTCAGCTATTTGCCGCTCAAGTTGTTTCTGTTTCCTCACCGTGTCGAAAATGTATTTAAATGTAAGATTTCTCGCAAATAAGTGCAGATCTTTTACAAGAAATGGGCAATTTGGGACTTTATGTGAGAACTGGCGAGCACTGCTCAGTGTCTCCATCCCTGTTTCCAAGCTTCCGCATGCATTTGCAAATATGTGCTAACTAAACTCCTGCTTTTAACTTATATTGTTAGACAGGTTTATTTTGGTTTGTTAGCAGACTGGTGGGTAAGTATTTCAAACTAGGGACCGGCTGCTTTTCACACACCTTCATTTATCCCATCTTGCTTTTCAATTGACTATTCACAGGGATGGAGACACTGAGCAGTGCTCGCCAGTTCTCACATAAAGTCCCAAATTGCCCATTTCTTGTATCGTACTAGGGATGGAGACGCTTGCTTTACAGGCGGGTGTCTCACTCAAAGTCCCAACTTTTTCACCAAAGGGATGGGGGTGTGTGTTTCCCAGCTGATCACATTTAGTTTGCGCCCCATGGTTTCTTATACAGCAATGCGTTTTTCATTGCCAGTCATGGATTGGAGCAGGTGGGGGAGGAATGGGAGGTCTCCAATCCCATCTGTTTCCAATCCATCTATTAGCAAGCATGTACTTCCTTTTGTGAAGACACTTGGACACTCAGGTTGAGTAGTGTTATTTAGTGTTAGGTTCTTCAAGAAACGCAGGATGCCATGTTGTCGGCCTTGCAGCTTCCGCATGCATTTGCAAATATGTGCTAACTAAACTCCTGCTTTTAACTTATATTGTTAGACAGGTTTATTTTGGTTTGTTAGCAGACTGGTGGGTAAGTATTTCAAACTAGGGACCGGCTGCTTTTCACACACCTTCATTTATCCCATCTTGCTTTTCAAGTGCAGATCTTTTATCGTCTCTGAAGTGTCAAGAGATCTGGAGGGGCAAAAGCCAAGCCCCAGACCCAGCACCTCTTCCTGTGCCGAAGTAAGCTTGAGGTTTGTCAGAATGATAATGTTTAACCACTTGCCGCCCGCCGCAAGTAGATATACTGCGGCGGTCAGCCCCTCACAGGCAAAGTGACGTATATATACGTCACTAGCCTGTGAGGCTCTGGGGAGCGAGCGCGCGCCGCCGCCGGCGCGCTCCCATTCCCGCGCGGTCACGGTCCCCCGCGCGTGTGACCGGCAGACCCGATGTCCGCCGCTCACTCTGCGATCGTCGGGGGAGAGGGAGAAAGGCAGGCAGTTTGTGTAAACAAGCTGCCTGTCAGTTCTCCCTGTGTAGAAACACTGATCATAAGGTTCTACTATGCAGGACCGTTGATCAGTGTTCCTACAGCTCAAGCCACAGCCAATCACAGTTAGAATCACGCCCCTAGGAACACACACAGCCCCTCCCTCTCAAATAAAGTTAACCCCTTCACTGCCAGTGTAATTTTACAGTAACAGTGCATATATATAGCACTGATTACTGTAGAAATGTCACTGGTAACCCCAAAAGTGTCAAAAATGTCAGTCAAGGGTCCGATCTGTCCGCCCCAATGTCGCAGTACCACAAAAAAATCGCAGATCGCCGCCATTACGCGTTAAAAAAAAAAAAACAACAAAAATGACAAAAATCTTTCCCTTTGTTAGTAAACGCGATAACTTTTGTGCAAACCAATCAAAATACGCTTTTCACAATTTTTTTTACCAAACATATGTAGCATAAAACAAATTGGCCGAAAATGTTAAAAAATTTTGATTTTTACTTTTTTTTGGGGGGGAATTTCATATAAAAAAATGTGAAAAATATTGTTATTTTTGCAAAATTTACGCTCTTTTTTTGTTTATAGCGCGTGATCAAAAAATCGCACAGGTGATCAAATACCACCAAAAGAAAGCTCTGTTTGTGGGGAAAAAAGAACGTCAAATTTGTTTAGGTACATCGTCGCACGACCGTGCAATTGTCCGTTAAAATCACGCAGTGCCGAATCGCAAAATACCCCCTGGTCTTTTAGCAGCCAAATCCTCCGGGGCTTAAGTGGTTAAGTTTTTAGAATGATTAAGACAAGGATCTAATTGGTTAGTGGTTTGACGTAGGTATCTAAGTTGCCTTGTTTGGAGTTCCTGGGATTTGGAGTGTTGGGTAAGACTAAAAAAACATCGTCATTCTGTGAAGACGATGGATTCTCAGCGTGGGTGTTCGGAATTAATCCTTTGGCAAGTATTTTTTGGACAGTGGGTGTCAAATTGACCATTTGTGTCTGTGCTTTTAGTTGTGCACGCGTGTCTGTTTTTTTCTTGCTATTGTTCGTGGATTGAGTGGGAGAGGGACCCATGCCTCCTCTACCACGTTTTTGTGATTTGGTGCGGTTGTGAACCATTGTGGTTCCATATCTTGAACCATGTGATGTTTGTGATATAGAACTGGAAAGAGAGGAGTCTGATTCTAAATTGTCATCTACATTATCTTGAGTGCTCTGTGTTTGGGGTCTACGTGACCGTGAAAAGTGAGTTTTGATTGTCCATTTATACGCATAGCCCTCTACAAAGGCTTGTTTATCTTTGTTAAATCTTATTTGTTTTTTGGTTATAATTTCCTTGTTAAGGGCCTCCAACTTATTTTTAACCTCTTGCCAACTAGTGGCAAAGGCTGTTATATCAAAAATATGTTCGAATTGAGTGTTAACCACTCCTATCTCCTTGTCCAAAGAAGTCATGTCCCGCTTGTACTGGGACACTAAAGCCTTCATCAGGTCTGTACTACAAGTATTCAAAATACCTTCCCATTCTTTTTTGAAACTCTCTGAGGGATCTCGTAGAGTTGGTAGGGTGTGTATTCTCAGTCCCTGGGGACTGATGTTATCATTGATATATTTTAGTAAAAATTCAGTGTGCCAGTACAAATGGGACTTGTGCTTCAAAAGGCCCTGCATTTTACCCAAATATACCTGAAGGTCTTCCTCAGTTTTGGTTCGTACGCCACAGTTTGACTGGATGTCTGTCATGAAGCCTGTCCAGGCGTTCCCCAGTAGGTCCATGGCCGTGTGCCCCACCGATTCAAAGATCAGCACAGAAAAAATTAAATATGAAAGGAGAAAAATAAAGAAAATATTATTGAAATAGTTCCCGTGGAAGCTTAGTGTAACAACCAGCAATCATTACGTGATTATAGTTATAATATAAAATGCTATAAATAAAACAAACACTCGGAAAACCGATGAGAAAAAAGCGCCCTCGGGCGTGTTATCCACCCAAATCAATCAATTCAAAATTAGTGTTTGTTGTGTCAGTTGTATGGAGGTACCAACATCCCAAATCAATCTATTATGAAACAAAGATAGTCCTCGCAGGTCCTGGGTGTAAGGACCCAACACTGGGACTATGTTTCATCAAAAAGAAAAGGAAAAAAGGAAACAAAGAAGTAGAAAAGAAAAGAGGGAAAAAGAAAGGGAGAGGAAGGGAAGGGAAAATAGAGAAACGGAGAAAAAGATAAGAAAAAAGGAAAGAAGGGGGGGGGGAGGAGAATAGGATGGGGGGGAAAGGGAGGGGAGGGGGGGAGGGGAGAGGGGGGTTTGAAAAGGGGAAATGTGGGAGGGGGGATAAGGAAAGGGGAAGGTGAGGGAAGAAAGAATGGAGAGGGCTGGTGGGATTTTTGAGGTACTGTAACTAGTTAAGTGTAACGCTCCTGCGTTTCTTATATGGTGTGGATTTTCAGCTGCAGAAATAGTTCCACGTCAGTAGTCATGTAAGAGATATGCTGAGATACCATTCCCAACCTCAATGACTCATCATGTGTGGAAGGTCTTATTTCAGCCAGTAAATACACACAATTAGCAAGCTGGTTCCTAGAATGACTTTATGTATGTGGTAACACAATGATGAAGGTTGAGGGATAGGTTGAGTGGAGGTGGTAGGTGATAGACACTTGAAGGTGAGACAGTAGCAGATGGATGCAGGAAGGTTTAGCAATGTTGTATGGTAGCAGATGACAGAATAGCAGGTGGACATACAAAAGAGATCAACCCAGTGCAGAAAAGTAGCAGTAGTCTCAAGAGCTAGCAATCTAGTTATGCAGATGTGATAAACAGTCTTTACTATGCAGAGCTAGATAGTGTAAGCTTAGTATAAGTTTATAGAGAATTCCCCTGCGGGGTACTTAGCACTATTAGCGATACAGCCGAAGGGTGGTTCAGGAGAGGCGGATGATCCAGTAGCGGGATACAGGGATCAGCGCGGCGAGGTTCCGTCAGCGAGGTAAGCTTGCAAGCATGGAAGCTTCAAGCAAGGTTAGCATCCAGGTAAGGGTGTTTGAACGAACACATGTGAGTGAGAACCGGCGCTTTAAATAGCCATCTAGTCCGGCGCTGGGTGATGACAGCTCCAGTCTTAAAGGTGTATGCGCACCTTTCCAAAAGTAAATGGTGGGGCGCATACACTTGTGGAAAGTGTAATTTAGGGTACCAAAGGTACCGGAACATTACAATACCCCCCCCTTACGGCCGGCTCCTGAAGGCCTCTGGAGCTGGTTTGTCTGGGTATCTCGCATGAAAATTGCGGATTAATCTAGGGGCATGTATGTCAGAGGTGTTTAGCCAGGTGTCGTCTTGGGGCCCATAGTTCTTCCATCTAACCAAGTACTGAAGTCTTCTTCTGTAGATACGAGAATCCAGAATCTCTTTTATCTCGTATTCTTCTCCACCTTCAACTTGTACAGGAGGGGGAGGTGGAATATTAGGCCTTATTCCTTGGTCCGGAACATGGGGTTTTAGTAGCGACACATGGAAAATGGGATGGATTTTTAGGTCCATTGGCAATGTAAGCTGCACTGCAGCTTTTCCAATAAGTTTCTTGATTGGGAAAGGTCCCAAGAACAGAGGTCCAAGCTTTTTGCTAGGGATCTTCAGTCTCAAGTTTTTTGTTGAGAGCCAAACGAGGTCCCCGATAGTATACTGTGGAGAAGGTCTTCTACGAAGATCATAGTACTTCTTTTGTTGACTGTGAGCGTGTGCAATGGTAGTATTTAGTAAACCCAGAGAATCCTTTATTTGGGTAAGATAGTCTGAGGCTACTGGGTTATTTGAAGGAAGGATGCGTGGAGGGAGAATAGAGGGATGGAACCCATAGTTCAAGTAGAACGGACTCTGCTTGGTTGTACTGTGAGTTGCATTGTTGTAGGCAAATTCTGCCAGGGGGAGAAGATCCAACCAATCATCCTGTTGGTAAGAAGTGTAACAACGTAAATACTGCTCGATGCATTGGTTGACTCTTTCAGTCTGTCCGTTGGTCTGCGGATGGTAAGGAGAAGTGAGCTTCCGCTCAATCCGTAGTATGTGACATAGTTCTTGCCAGAATTTAGAAATAAATTGGGATCCACGGTCAGACAGAAGAGTTTTTGGGATACCATGTAATCTGAAGACATGTTTCATCAGGAGTTCTGCCGTTTGTTTGGACGAAGGTAGTCTGCGAATAGCAATGAAATGTGCCATCTTTGTCAGATGGTCCACTGACACCAAGATGGTATTAAATCCTTTGGAAGGAGGCAATTCTACGATGAAGTCCAATGACAAAACCTCCCATGGAGTTTGGGGTATTGGTAGACTGCATAGTAGACCGGATGGTCTCGTAGTGTCAATTTTGGACCTGGCACAGACATTGCATGAAGAGACGAATTTTTGTATAGATGTTTTCATGTCAGGCCACCAGAATTGTCGAGAAATCAAATTGAAAGTCTTTGTCATACCCATATGTCCTGCCATAGGCACATCATGCGATAATTCCAAGATCTTGGTGCGTAGGGTAGGTGGTATGTAAAGTTTGTCGTTGTAGTAGAGGAAGCCTTCTGCATCAGTATTTAGTTGTGGTGGGGGTGAATCCAAACTTATACCATGCAGAACCTCTTCCTTTAAGGAACGGACAACTCCAATAATGTGTTTGTGAGATATTATAGGAACGGAAGGGATTTCAAAGTAGTTTTCTTCAGTTAGTCGTGATAGTGCATCCGCCTTTTTGTTCTTATCTGCAGGTGTGTAGGTCACTAGGAAGTTAAACCTTAGAAAGAATAGTGACCATCGTACCTGTCGATGCGAGAGAGTTTTGCTAGTCTGAAGATATTGGAGGTTTTTATGGTCCGTGTATATAATTATTGGTAGTTGGGTGCCTTCGAGTAAATGTCGCCAATTCTCCAGAGCCAATTTTATAGCAAGCAGTTCCTTTTCACCCACGGGGTAATTTATCTCGGGACTGCTCAGGGATTTAGAAAAAAAAAGCGACTGGATGAAGTGGTGAAGTGTGGGTAGGTCGTTGGGAGAGTATTGCTCCTACTGCCATGTTTGACGCATCTACCTCCAGAATGTATTGGAGGGATGGGTCTGGATGGCGTAATATGGGAGCGGAAGTAAACCTTGTCTTTAACAAGTGGAAAGCCTTATTTGCTTCTTCTAACCATTTAAATGGTATTTTTATGCTAGTGAGCTGTGTGAGGGGTCTCACAATAGCAGAAAAGTTTTTTATGAACTTCCTGTAGAAATTTGAAAATCCCAGGAATCGCTGTAGCGCCTTGCGTGTAGTTGGTGTAGGCCAATCCTGAATGCAGGATATTTTACTCATGTCCATCTCGATTCCTGTTTTGTATATGATGTAGCCTAGAAAGAGTACCTCATCTTTATGGAACAAGCATTTCTTCAGCTTCACATAAAGATTATGTGCAAGCAATCTCGATAATACAAGTCTTACATGTCTTATGTGTTCAGACAGGGTCCGTGAATATATAAGTATATCGTCCAGATATACCACAACACAGACATCTAGTAAGTCTTTAAAAATATCGTTTATAAATCGTTGGAAAACTGCAGGGGCATTGCATAGGCCGAATGGCATCACAAGATATTCGAACAATCCGTATCTAGTTCTGAATGCAGTCTTCCACTCGTGTCCATCACGGATTCGAATGAGATTGTATGCTCCTTTCAGGTCTAATTTTGAAAAATAGGTAGCTCCACGCACCTGCTCAATGAGCTCAGGGATAAGCGGTAGAGGATAGCGATCTTTTATTGTGATAGCATTCAATTTCCTGTAGTCGATGATAGGTCTGAGACTTGAATCTTTATTGCGAACAAAAAAGAGTCCTGCTGCTGTGGAAGAAGTGGAAGGTCTAATAAAACCTTTTTCCAAGTTCTCATCCAAATAGGTTTTGAGATGGGCAAGTTCATCCTGTGAAAGAGGATAAACATGACCGAACGGCAATTTGCTATTTGGGAGTAGATCAATGCTACAATCATAGTCTCGATGAGGAGGTAATGCTTGAGCATTTTTCTCAAGAAAAACCTCAGAAAGATCCTGATAACATAGTGGTGCAATCTCATCTGTCACCACAGACAGAATCTTCCCGGAAAACGGGAGGTTACACGTTTCCTCGCAATAACAAGAAGGGAAGGTCAAGGACCGTTTCTTCCAATCTATGGTTGGTTGGTGTGTGTGCAACCAGGGAAGTCCCAACACAATGGGAAAGTGGGGTGATGGTATTAAATCGAAGGTAGAAGTCTCCCTATGAGACTCGTTAATAGTGACTAGAAGTGCTTGTGTCTGATCGGTGATCGGACCAGAGGATAACGGAACATCGGTAATAAGACTTACTGAGACAGGTTTGAGTTTAGAAATAATAGGAATTTTATTTAAAGCAGCAAAACATATATCCATATAATTTCCACAAGATCCTGTGTCAATCATGGCCTTAGTAGTAATCCTGTTCTGGTCCCACTGTAATGTCAAAAAAACAGAAATGTAGGGGTTAGTGAATGAAGTTGTCAATCCTCCTAGGGAGACATGTGAACACTCACCCTTCTTTTTGTTGACTAGGGGACAGACGTTTATCTTGTGATCCGGGGATGCACAGTACAAGCAGAGATTTTCATTTCGTCTTTTGGCTTTTTCCATAGTTGATAGCGGTGGGCGTATGGTTCCTACCTCCATAGGAACGGCCAGACTCCGAGAGGAAACGGATAATGGCATTCCCATCTTTTCAGCCTTTCTTTCTCGTAGTCTTCTATCTATGGTAATACTGAGTTGTATTAATGCATCCAGGGTTTTTGGCAGATCCGCTCGGGCGAGCTCGTCCTTAACGGCTTCTGATAGGCCAAGCCTAAATTGGGTTTTCAGAGATGCATCATTCCATTCTGAATCAAGGGTCCATCTCTTGAACTCTGCGACAAAGTCTTCTACAGGCCTCCTTCCTTGTTTCAAGGATCTTAACTGAAGATCAGCAGTACTCTGCCTAGTGGGGTCATCATATAGGCTAGTGAGCTCTGCCAGGAACAAGGCATAGGAGTTGAGAAGCTGGTCGTTTTTCTCAAAAAGAGAATCTGCCCAGGCTCGAGGATCGCTTGATAGGTAAGAAATAATAGTACAAACCTTAATGTGATCAGTAAGGTAGGTACGAGGTTTTAGCAAAAAAAGTAACTCACATGCGTTTTTAAATTCGCGAAATTTTTTGCGATCGCCTGTAAATACCAAAGGGGGATTTATCTTGGGTTCAGGGGACTGAGCAGAGGTAAGTTGTGTCAGTCTAATTACCTGCTGCGACAGAGCCTGATTGTCTTCTTTTAATTCAGCAAGTGCGTGTATTAACGGAGATACTTGCTGTTTTAATTGTGTCACCTGAGTGGTTATTTCTGCTGAATCCATTTTTTGGTTCGTTCAATCTGTAACGCTCCTGCGTTTCTTATATGGTGTGGATTTTCAGCTGCAGAAATAGTTCCACGTCAGTAGTCATGTAAGAGATATGCTGAGATACCATTCCCAACCTCAATGACTCATCATGTGTGGAAGGTCTTATTTCAGCCAGTAAATACACAAAGAATGACTTTATGTATGTGGTAACACAATGATGAAGGTTGAGGGATAGGTTGAGTGGAGGTGGTAGGTGATAGACACTTGAAGGTGAGACAGTAGCAGATGGATGCAGGAAGGTTTAGCAATGTTGTATGGTAGCAGATGACAGAATAGCAGGTGGACATACAAAAGAGATCAACCCAGTGCAGAAAAGTAGCAGTAGTCTCAAGAGCTAGCAATCTAGTTATGCAGATGTGATAAACAGTCTTTACTATGCAGAGCTAGATAGTGTAAGCTTAGTATAAGTTTATAGAGAATTCCCCTGCGGGGTACTTAGCACTATTAGCGATACAGCCGAAGGGTGGTTCAGGAGAGGCGGATGATCCAGTAGCGGGATACAGGGATCAGCGCGGCGAGGTTCCGTCAGCGAGGTAAGCTTGCAAGCATGGAAGCTTCAAGCAAGGTTAGCATCCAGGTAAGGGTGTTTGAACGAACACATGTGAGTGAGAACCGGCGCTTTAAATAGCCATCTATTCCGGCGCTGGGTGATGACAGCTCCAGTCTTAAAGGTGTATGCGCACCTTTCCAAAAGTAAATGGTGGGGCGCATACACTTGTGGAAAGTGTAATTTAGGGTACCAAAGGTACCGGAACATTACATTAAGGCTCGGTTCACATATATGCGGTGCGGGAAGGCTGCGAATTCGCAGCCTGTTCCCGCATCGCACACGCACCCCCGGCAGTTCACACTGCCATATGCGATACGCTGGGGGTGTCAATGTAATCTTAATGACACCCCCAGTTTGATCGCATATCGCAGTGCGATCGTGCAGCTCGCACAGGATCGGATCGCACAAGTGTGAACCGCTGTGCGATCCGATCCTGATACGGCTAGAAAAAAGGGTCCTGTGCGTGTTTGGTGCGGCTGCGGTGCGAATTTAGCAATACAAACTGTATGGCTAAACTCGCACCGCACAGCCGATCGCATGTAATGTCGGAGCAGTGCGCTCCGATATTACATGCGAACCCCGCACACGCACAAGTGTGAACCGGGGCTTATAGTACACCACATGGATATAGATAAAATATACAGAATTTTGTTGATATATTTAAAATCAAAGAAATTGGTTTGAATAAAAACACATTAGTAGAAAAAAGAAAGATACATCAATGCATACAGACATATCATATAGGCAAACATGTTATGCATATACAAATAACCGGTGAACAATAAGCACCGGGTGTTAACCCAACATGTTTTGCGGTCTAAATGATCCGCTTATTCAGGGGTATGTTTATATATATATATAAAGTTGATATGCCTTGGTAGTCCTGCATGACAAAAAATACATATTAATAATAATACAATTCAAGTTGGTGCATGTAAGAATCGATATGTCCGCATGCACCCCAAGTGTCTCATATCCCCCCATCTCACAACTGCACGAATAGCCACCCAGTGAACGCCTCACCAACGGATGTGGAGGGGATTAGCAAGCAAGAAGTGATACCAGTGCAAGGCAGGTGTGATTTCCTAAATTAGGGACAGTGACAGAATGATATGTATCATAAAATACCTGCATGTAAAAAATTATTACTTTCTACACAAGATGCCCATAACATGATGACCGGCCACCGTGACACTTTTGTGTCTCTATCTGTGAGAAAAAACTGTTCTAATGTTAGCCATTTGTCTGAAATATGAGATAGAAAACTCAGAAGGGAGTGTGAGGCTTTGTGGTGGATGTTATTGGGCTTACCATCCAACAGAGGGCATACTATCATGACCCAGAAATAAAGGGAGCACACAAACCAGTGTCCCTAAGGGATTCCAAGATCCTCAGTAAGGGGCTCAGAGTTTGAAACAAAGTGAAATTATCTGCTGCGGGGAGGGCCCTCCCCCTCCCCTGTGATCAGCGACACTGGAGCGCCTGGATAAAGGAGAGAAAAAAATATATATATGTATATGAGCGCCCACATGGTGGAACCAGGGTCTATGTCCGCTGTGGAGCCCAGTCATACCTACCATATGATGTGTCTAGTGGCGAGTGTGTCGGCATCTGCACTGGTAATAGCGGCTCCTCGCTATTTAAACCCCCTCAACTCAGCGCGCAGCGCACATCCGGACGGATGTGACGTACACACGCCGAGTCAGGTCCCCAACGGCGCTCTCCCACTCAGGGAGCATGCGCCGTGCCGCGCAATGATCAGCCGCAATCACAGCTGTGCGGAGCCACGTAACCGGATGTGGGAGGGGATGCCTCCCGACATTTCGGCCAGCCCGGAGACCACACATCCGTTAGGAGTGCTGGGAGATACTGGCGGCTGGGAACGAATGGTTTTCTCCAGCGAGAATATGGACAAGTGGTTGCCATATGTTCTCATATGGCACAGATTTATTGATGATTTACTGATCATCTGGACAGGCACAAGGGACGATCTCCAGGAATTTCTGTTGGCATTGAATAATAACAACCTAAACCTTAAATTTACACACATGATTAGTCATCAACAAATTTCGTTCCTGGATTTAAATATCTCCCTATTGCCTGTTGGCCGGATTGATACTGATCTATATCGTAAACCTAGCGTGGGGAACACCATTCTGTGCGCAGCAAGTGCCCATCCCGCCCCCCTGATTAAGAGCATCCCCTATGCCCAATATTTAAGAATTCGTAGAAATTGCTCTACCGACGCAAATTTTCATATTCAGGCAAACCAGTTGCAAGAGCGTCTGCTTGCCAGGGGATATTCTAGAAGCCTCCTCAGAAGAGCCTATAATCAGGCCAAAGCTCGATCTAGAGCTGAGCTCCTATACAAAACTACCCCTAAAGACAATCACCAAAATGTAAGGTTCATCACAAAGTTTTCAGCTCATGAGGGAATACTCCGTGATGTCCTTCACAAACACTGGCCGATCCTTACACAGGATCATACGCTTAACAAATATTTGAGATCTGAACCAGACCTTGTCTTCAGAAGGGCGACCTCACTTAGGGACAGCCTTATAAAAAGTCATTACACCACCGGAGCTTCTTATTACAGCACCAAAAAGGGTACATATCCTTGTGGATCATGTAATAAATGCCCCTGGATCCATACTGGAACAGGAATCCGTTTGCCCAATGGCAAATGGTGGCAATCAAAACAATACGCCGATTGCAATACACAAGGACTGGTTTATTTGATGATCTGCCAATGCGGATCATATTATGTTGGCAAAACAATACACAAATTGGGACAAAGGATAGGGGACCATGTTTATTACTCAGAGGGAGGTACGTATCAGACCAGTGTTACCCGACATATAAGCTTGTACCACAAGTTTGAAAACACAGTTGTCTCCTTCTTTGTCCTGGAAGTTATACCTCCAGACCCCCGGGGTGGGAACTGGGACAGACGTATACTTCAGAAGGAGACTTATTGGATCGAAGCATTAGAGGCCACAAAGCCACCAGGAATAAATGAAATGGTGACGTACAAACCATTTCTGGGATCATTTTATTATCCCGATCTTTTGCTCCTTTTGCCAATCGGCATTTACTATGGCATGTCAATATACATGGTAGACTGTCCCGGAGTTTGCTGGTGGGCCATTCATGGTCAACTGCCTCACTGACACAAATTAGTGGGAGAGCAGGACATTTCGCATGTACCCTGCAGTCCCACACTTTTTAAGAATAAACCAATTCTCTTGTATTGACTGAGTGCTAATATTTTACAAATGTATTGGGTTCATCCAAGTTTTGTACTGCATGCATGTAAGGATTGATGTACAGGATCTGCACGCACTGTCTCCAGTCCTTCACCATCCTAACTGTAGGGGTCAGTATCTCCCAGCACTCCTAACGGATGTGTGGTCTCCGGGCTGGCCGAAATGTCGGGAGGCATCCCCTCCCACATCCAGGTACGTGGCTGCGCACAGCTGTGATTTCGGCTGATCATTGCGCGGCACGGCGCATGCTCCCTGAGTGGGAGAGCGCCGTTGGGGACCTGACTCGGCGTGTGTACGTCACATCCGTCCGGATGTGCGCTGCGCGCCGAGTTGAGGGGGTTTAAATAGCGAGGAGCCGCTATCACCAGCGCAGATGCCGACACACTCGCCACTAGACACATCATATGGTAGGTATGACTGGGCTCCACAGCGGACATAGACCCTGGTTCCACCATGTGGGCGCTCATATACATATATATATTTTTTTCTCTCCTTTATCCAGACGTTCCAGTGTCGCTGATCACAGGGGAGGGCCCTCCCTGCAGCAGATAAGTTCACTTTGTTTCAAACTCTGAGCCCCTTACCGACGATCTTGGAATCCCTTAGGGACACTGGTTCGTGTGCTCCCTTTATTTCTGGGTCATGATAGTATGCCCTCTGTTGGATGGTAAGCCCAATAACATCCACCACAAAGCCTCACACTCCCTTCTGAGTTTTCTATCTCATATTTCAGACAAATGGCTAACATTAGAACTGTTTTTTCTCACAGATAGAGACACAAAAGTGTCACGGTGGCCGGTCATCATGTTATAGGCATCTTGTGTAGAAAGTAATCATTTTTTACATGCAGGTATTTTATGATACATATCATTCTGTCACTGTCCCTAATTTAGGAAATCACACCTGCCTTGCACTGGTATCACTTCTTGCTTGCTAATCCCCTCCACATCCGTTGGTGAGGCGTTCACTGGGTGGCTATTCGTGCAGTTGTGAGATGGGGGGATATGAGACACTTGGGGTGCATGCGGACATATCGATTCTTACATGCACCAACTTGAATTGTATTATTATTAATATGTATTTTTTGTCATGCAGGACTACCAAGGCATATCAACTTTATATATATAAACATACCCCTGAAGAAGCGGATCATTTAGACCGCGAAACATGTTGGGTTGACACCCGATGCTTATTGTTCACCGGTTATTTGTATATGCATAACATGTTTGCCTATATGATATGTCTGTATGCATTGATGTATCTTTCTTTTTTCTACTAATGTGTTTTTATACAAACCAATTTCTTTGATTTTAAATATATCAATAAAATTCTGTATATTTTATCTATATCCATGTGGTGTACTATTAACTAGTTACAGTACCTCAAAAATCCCACCAGCCCTCTCCATTCTTTCTTCCCTCACCTTCCCCTTTCCTTATCCCCCCTCCCACATTTCCCCTTTTCCATCCCCCTCTCCCCTCCCCCTCTCCCCTCCCCCCCTCCCCTCCCCTCCCTTCCCACCCCCCCTTCCCCCTCCCCCTTCCTCCCCCCCGCATCCTATTCCCCCCCCCCTTCTTTCCTTTTTTCTTATCTTTTTCTCCGTTTCTCTATTTTCCCTTCCCTTCCTCCCCCTTTCTTTTTCCCTCTTTTCTTTTCTACTTCTTTGTTTCCCTTTTTCCTTTTCTTTTTGATGAAACATAGTCCCAGTGTTGGGTCCTTACACCCAGGACCTGCGAGGACTATCTTTCTTTCATAATAGATTAATTTGGGATGTTGGTACCTCCATACAACTGACACAACAAACACTAATTTTCAATTGATTGATTTGGGTGGATAACACACCCGAGGGCGCTTTTTTCTCATCGGTTTTCCGAGTGTTTGTTTTATTTATAGCATTTTATATTATAACTATAATCACTTAATGATTGCTGGTTGTTACACTAAGCTTCCACGGGAACTATTTCAATAATATTTTCTTTATTTTTCTCCTTTCATATTTAATTTTTTCTGTGCTGATCTTTAAATCGGTGGGGCACACGGCCATGGACCTACTGGGGAACGCCTGGACAGGCTTCATGACAGACATCCAGTCAAACTGTGGCATACGAACCAAAACTGAGGAAGACCTTCAGGTATATTTGGGTAAAATGCAGGTCCTTTTGAAGCGCAAGTCCCATTTGTACTGGCACACTGAATTTTTTCTAAAATATATCAATGATAACATCAGTCCCCAGGGACTGAGAATACAAACCCTACCAACTCTACGAGATCCCTCAGAGAGTTTCAAAAAAGAATGGGAAGGTATTTTGAATACTTGTAGTACAGACCTGATGAAGGCTTTAGTGTCCCAGTACAAGCGGGACATGACTTCTTTGGACAAGGAGATAGGAGTGGTTAACACTCAATTCGAACATATTTTTGATATACCAGCCTTTGCCACTAGTTGGCAAGAGGTTAAAAATAAGTTGGAGGCCCTTAACAAGGAAATTATAACCAAAAAACAAATAAAATTTAACAAAGATAAACAAGCCTATGCGTATAAATGGACAATCAAAACTCACTTTTCACGGTCACGTAGACCCCAAACACAGAGCACTCAAGATAATGTAGATGGGGGGGCGTGGCTGAACTTTTCATGTGAGCGGACGTGTCTCGTGTCGGCTCCGATATCCTGAATGATATTATCCTGATAACTGGACCCTAACACCCGCTGAACTTACCCGACTGCTTCGCAACTACGATCCCATCGCTCTGGTGACCGTTCCGCACTCCCGACTGCTCTGCTCCGCCATTACCAGGAGGAAAGAGGACGGCACGTCCACAGCCAAGCAGGCCCAAGATGGCGGCGGCCCGCTTCCACAGCGTGCAGGCCGCGATAAACCGCCTACGGCCATTGCTAAACTGGGGAAGTTTGCTCGTGACCCTGTCAAGCATAAGCCTGTTTCCTCCCCGCCAGCCTCTTCACTGACTCTCCAGACTCCTGCCTCTCCGCCCGTGGTGGCAATGTCTCCACACCCAGAACAGCCGGCCGGATCTTCTCGAGGGATCGCAGTGAGTACGCCACCGGGGAGTGCAGCGAGCGCAGCTCCGGTGGAGGATGTCTCTCAGGCTACCCCCACTATTCAAGATGTACTGACTGCGGTGCACACATATGGCGCTTCCCTCTGTGACCTGTCGGTGGAGGTTAAAAGCATGAAGGAGGGCCTGCTGCATATCAGGCAGGACATGCAGAAAATGAGAGAGCGGACCACGGCCCTGGAGGGCCGGGTGAGTGCAGTGGAGGATGATTTACCCCCCCTGATTCAAGATGTTCGCATGAACTCATCGGGGGTCTCTGAAGCGATAAACAGATTGGAAGATATGGAGAATCGGCTGCGCCGTAGCAATCTGCGCCTGGTGGGCATCCCTGAGAAATCTGAGGGCAAGGCGCCGGTGGAATTTATTGAACAGTGGTTGATTTCTACATTTGGGAAAGACAATCTCTCCCCATTTTTTTCTGTGGAACGGGCACATAGGGTGCCTTTTAGGGCTCCTCCACCAGGGGGCCCTGATCGGCCGTTTTTACTAAAGCTGCTTCACTACAAAGATAGAGACATTATCTTGAAACTTGCCAGGCAACAACCTCGCATGGAGATTCAGGGTGCTAGAATTTCCATATATCCTGACTTTTCAGCGGCTTTACAGAAGCAAAGGGCCAGATTTACTGAAGTCAAGAAGCGTCTGCGTGCCTTTCCTTTGGTGTATTCCATGCTGTATCAAAACTACGTGTAGTAGCGAATGGAACGGTTCACTTCTTTGAGAATCCCATCTCTGCCACTAACTGGTTGGATCGCCAGGAACGGCATCTTAGAGCTGCAGCGGAATGATCATTTCTACAAGCAAGTATGGGTCTACCTGTGCTGTTTGTGCTGATTGGGTCTATTAATCCCCTGTTGAGAGCCACGGAACCGTGATCTGATTGGTATATTATGGTTCAATTGTTTTCTCACCTTCTGGAGCCCATGGAAGGGAAGAATCGGGTCTCTGTATTTGTGCAAGTTCGGGCCCTCTTCTACTACCCCCACGCCCTACTAGGGCTTGATGACAGTTCCCTGCGGGGCAAGGGTGGCTGTGGCCTTCCCGGCTGCACTCCACCACGTTTTTTTGTTCCTGTCTTTTGTTTTTTGTTCTTGGTTTTTGTTTTTTTAATTGGTTCCCTTACCGGTGAAATCCCCTGTGGCGATCTCACTGCCTATACTACACCTTGTGCTACCTGTACTGACTTTTGTGTCCCTCAGCCATCTCTACAGTTTCTCAGTGACTGGTTTCCCCCCTGGGACTCCGCCCACCGTCCCCCTAGTGGCTCACCCTGCCATTCTCCTACATTACTAATTTACCATGACAGCCATTAATGACTCTTTGCTCTCCTGGAATGTGCGGGGACTTGGGGACTCTAATAAGCGAACTGCTGTGCTGACCCTGCTGTCGCACCACGGTCCTGCTCTGGTGTGCCTGCAGGAAACTCACCTTACCCCGGACTCCACAGGCGGTCTCCGCTCTAGGCGGTTTCCGCTTCAGTTTCATTCTTTTCACAGCCAATACTCTAGGGGGGTCTCTTTTTTAATCTCGGCTACTACCAAATTTGAATCTCAGGACTCCCTAGTGGACTCTCAGGGCAGATTTATCTTTTTGGTTGGAATGTGGAATGCCTTTAAATGTATTATAGCTAATGTGTTTATCCCCCCACCTTTTTCATTTGAGGTGCTAGAGTGCCTGTCTCGGTTTATAGGGAAACAGCCCAGGTGCCAGTGCTTGTGTTGGTTGATTTTAATAATGTTCTTGACCCGACCCTGGATGTCCATAAAAGGTTCTGCCCCGGAGGATCCAGAATGCCCACTCCCTTTGCTCGATTTATGGGGGAGCTGGGTCTTGTGGATCTTTGGCGCAGTGTGCATCCGCTTGAGGCCGGATTTTCCTGCCACTCCTTGTCCCACTCCACATTGTCCCATATTGACCTAGCCTTTGGCTCGGACCTAGCTCATACCCTTTCTCCGGCAGTTACCTATCTAGCTAGGGGCTTGTCGGATCACTCCCCACTTCAGCTCCATCTTAGGTTTCCGGGGAGCAGATTGCCTGTGCATTGGAAGTTGAACCCATTTTGGCTTCCACTGTTCCCGGATCATACCTCATTTACTACCCAGTTGGCACACTTTTTTACTGAAAACAGGCACTCTGCGGCTCCTGGGATTGTATGGGACACTATGAAAGCATATCTGCGTGGGTTATGCATTAAAGAGGTGTCGACTATTAAGTCTAATAGCAGGCGCTGGGCACGGAATGCTAGCGAAGCGGTACTTCGTGCTGAGCGTGATTACTTGGCCTCCCCCACTTCTGCCTCAGAAGGTCGTTGGTTGGAAGCGCAGCGCTTCTTTCGCTCTATACAACATCAGCAAGCGGACCACAAGTGTTTCTTCACTTCTCAGGCTTACTTTGAGGAGGGGGAGAAAACCGGTCACATGCTTGCTCTGATTTCTAGGGCCCAGCACCCTCCATCCATAATCCACCGGTTGGTTCTTCCTGCAGCTCAGGAGGTCACTGACACGGCGGACGTTTTACAGGGATTCAGGTCATTTTTTGAGGATCTGTACTCCTCCAAGGTGTCCTACGACCCGGAGGACCTACGGACTTTCCTTGGGGAACTCCAGCTGCCGCAGGTGTCTCCACGGGATCGGGCTATGTTGGATTCTCCTATCCGGTTGGAAGAACTACAGGAAGCTATCTCTTCCTCCCCTAATTCTAAGGCGCCAGGGACGGATGGGATACCTATTGAGTTGTATAAAGCTTTTGGTGGGGTATTGTTGCCTGAGTTACTTACCGTCCTACAAGCCTCTTATGAGACGGGCGAGCTCCCGCGCTCAATGTATGAGGCAGTGGTGATTGTTCTTCTGACAATTTAGAATCAGACTCCTCTCTTTCCAGTTCTATATCACAAACATCACATGGTTCAAGATATGGAACCACAATGGTTCATAACCGCACCAAATCACAAAAACGTGGTAGAGGAGGCATGGGTCCCTCTCCCACTCAATCCACGAACAATAGCAAGAAAAAAACAGACACGCGTGCACAAATAAAAGCACAGACACAAATTTGACACCCACTGTCCAAAAAATACTTGCCAAAGGATTAATTCCGAACACCCACGCTGAGAATCCATCGTCTTCACAGAATGACGATGGTTTTTTAGTCTTACCCAACACTCCAACTCCCAGGAACTCCAAACAAGGCAACTTAGATACCTACGTCAAACCACTAACCAATTAGATCCTTGTCTTAATCATTCTAAAAACTTAAACATTATCAATCTGACAATCCTCAAGCTCACTTCGGTACAGGAAGAGGTGCTGGGTCTGGGGCTTGGCTTTTGCCCCTCCAGATCTCTTGACACTTCAGAGACGATAAAAGATCTGCACTTATTTGCGAGAAATCTTACATTTAAATACATTTTCGACACGGATAGGAAACAGAAACAACTGGAGCGGCAAATAGCTGAACAGACCAAGCGCCTCTCCATGGCCAAAAGCAGAGCATTGAGAGACCTAGTCCTCCTTTATGAGGAGGGAAACACAGAGGTAGTCTCGGCTATTGACGCCATAGACCCGTCTGTGGAGACCTCCACTGTACAGAGGACTCTTGTCCCTTCAAAAAGGTTCAAACCCAAATTTGAAAGGTTCCCCGATTTATCCACCAACCCAAATATTTGGACATTTGTCCAAAGGGTTTCACAGGACCTTAAGACAACAACCTGGCCGTCTATGCCCTGCAATCTAACGAAAGAACAAACACTGGTGTTAAAACAATTACAAGCTAATAGAAATATTCTAATTAAACCATCAGACAAGGGCGGCAATATTGTCATTATGTCGCCCTCCCAATATGAGAATATGTGTCTTAAGGTCCTGGAAAACCATGATTGATACAGTCCAATCTCCCCAGTTTGCATTCAGGGATTCATTGAGGAATACAAATCTTTATGCACCAATGCCTTCATGGAAGGCCTTATTAATAATTACATATACAACTTCCTCAATGTCAAATATCCAAAACCCCTACCTTTTATACGTTACCGAAGGTGCATAAGGATATTTGTTTTCCTCCAGGCAGACCCATTATATCGGGTAATGAATCCCTGACCAAGAATGCCAGTACATTCGTGGACTCCTTTCTAATACCCCATGTATTGGGTCTCCCTTCATACATATGGGACACTACCGACTTCCTTAAACATCTAGAGGAGATTCAGGTCCCTCCGGATGCCCTGCTCATTGCCATTGATATCGAGGCATTGTACTCGAGGGCATCCGGATGGCTGAATCTTTTCTTAAAGAACAAGATCACACAACTTGGCCCCTTATGAACTTTGTCTTGAAGCTATTAAGATTTATATTAACAAGGAATTATTTTACCTTTTTTGGTACAGATTTATTTGCAAATTCAGGGGGTTGTGATGGGCACTTGCTGCGCACCGTTCTACGCCAATTTATACCTTGGCGGCTGGGAACGGATGGTTTTCTCCAGCGAGAATATGGACAAGTGGTTGCCATATGTTCTCATATGGCACAGATTTATTGATGATTTACTGATCATCTGGACAGGTACAAGGGACGATCTCCAGGAATTTCTGTTGGCATTGAATAATAACAACTTAAACCTTAAATTTACACACACGATTAGTCATCAACAAATTTCGTTCCTGGATTTTAATATCTCCCTATTGCCTGATGGCCGGATTGATACTGATCTATATCGTAAACCTAGCGCGGGGAACACTATTCTGTGCGCAGCAAGTGCCCATCCCACCCCCCTGATTAAGAGCATCCCCTATGCCCAATATTTAAGAATTCGTAGAAATTGCTGTACCGATACAAATTTTCATATTCAGGCAAACCAGTTGCAAGAGCGTCTGCTTGCCAGGGGATATTCTAGAAGCCTCCTCAGAAGAGCCTATAATCGGGCCAAAGCTCGATCTAGAGCTGAGCTCCTATAAAAAACTACCCTTAAAGACAATCACCAAAATGTAAGGTTCATCACAAAGTTTTCAGCTCATGAGGGAATACTCCGTGATGTCCTTCACAAACACTGGCCGATCCTTACACAGGATCATACACTTAACAAATATTTGAGATCTGAACCAGACCTTGTCTTCAGAAGGGCGACCTCACTTAGGGACAGCCTTATAAAAAGTCATTACACCGCCGGAGCTTCTTATCACAGCACCAAAAAGGGTACATATCCTTGTGGATCATGTAATAAATGCCCCTGGATCCATACTGGAACAGGAATCCGTTTGCTCAATGGCAAATGGTGGCAATCGAAACAATACGCCGATTGCAATACACAAGGACTGGTTTATTTGATGATCTGCCAATGCGGATCATATTATGTTGGCAAATCAATACGCAAATTGGGACAAAGGATAGGGGACCATGTTTATTACTCAGAGGGAGGTACGTATCAGACCAGTGTTACCCGACATATAAGCTTGTACCACAAGTTTGAAAACACAGTTGTCTCCTTCTTTGTCCTGGAAGTTATACCTCCAGACCCCCGGGGTGGGAACTGGGACAGACGTATACTTCAGAAGGAGACTTATTGGATCGAAGCATTAGAGGCCACAAAGCCCCCAGGAATAAATGAAATGGTGACGTACAAACCATTTCTGGGATAATTTTATTATCCCGATCTTTTGCTCCTTTTGCCAATCGGCATTTACTATGGCATGTCAATATACATTGTAGACTGTCCCGGAGTTTGCTGGTGGGCCATTCATGGTCAACTGCCTCACCGACTCAGCACAAATTAGTGGGAGAGCAGGACATTTCCTATGTACCCTGCAGTCCCACACTTTTTAAGAATAAACCAATTCTCTTTGGTATTTTTCATATTTTTTGATTTCTTTATATTTCTTTGTTGTTCCCAGGAATGCCGGTGCAGTGCATCGTGGGACCGAAGAAGAAGGAAGAGGACGCCGAAGAGGATCGCGCTGGCTTCAAGCTGCCCACACCTAAGATGGCAGCGCTGGAGAATACTTTTTCAAGGTAAGTATTTCTCCTAAAAGGTAAGTGCAACCCGGGACAGATCAGAGGCTAGCCATTGTGGAATGTACTAGCCCTGACTGTCCCGGGGGTATTTTTTAAAAAAAAAAATGTGCACTAGGTGGAACTCCGCTTTAAGAAAATCAAATAATTCTAGAATAAGAGGCAACGGGTAGGAGTCTTTTACAGTGATCTGATTTAACCCTAAAAAGTCTATGCATGGTCGAAGACCCCCATCCTTCTTTTCGACAAAGAAGAAACCTGCCTCTACCTGAGAAGAAGAGGGTAGAATAAAACCCCTTTTTCCAAGTTGTCCTTGACATATTCCTCCATGAACTTTTGTTCAGGCAGAGACAGTGGGTATGTCCTTCCTTTGGGAAGAGGTGCTCCAGGGATTAGATTAATCGCACAGTCAAAAGAACGATGTGGAGGTAAAACCTCTGCCTTTTTCTTGCAAAAGGCGTGGCCGCGGAAGCCAACAGACAACCAGAAAGTCTTGTGGGTCGAGATACACAGTTCAAATAACAGGAAGACCCCCCAAGACAGTAGCGGAACTATCAGGGTCGCAGCGGTCGCGCTTGCGACCGGGCCCTGGAGTTCCGCCACCTGAGGGGGGCCCGCCAGCCCCCGTTCTCTTACCGCGGCCGCAGCGTGAGGGGGCCCATCCATCCACCTGAGTGTTCTGGGCTGGCTAGTGGCTACTACGTACGAGTCTGCCCTCCACGATCGTTGTGCGCGGGGGGCGGGGGAGGTGTCTACAGCATCCGCCGGTTGCTAAGAGGTCGAGGAGGCTGGCTGGGCAGTTTTCTGTAAAGCAATCTTCTGCAACCTGCACCGCCCTCAGCCCTGCCGATCCTCCAATAAACACTCAGGAGGCTGATGCAGTGAGGCAGGGGTGGACACTGAAAGAAAGTCAGCTGACCAGCTGACACCAATAGAGTGCAGGGGGAGGAGGAGTTCTCCCCTCTGCGAAGAAACCACACACTGCCTGCTAGAAGCGTGCATGCCTGGCTGGAGTGGAGTTGCTGAGTGAGGGGGAATCGTCTGACTCTGACCGACTCCACTGCTATGTAAGTAAACTTTCCTTGAAGAATTTTGATCCCAAACTCCACCCTTGCTGGCTTTCTGCCTCTTAATGATCCCATGCCTGGCACAGAACAGATCTCATCCCTATCTACAACAAAGGTGTTGGGGGGGGTGTAGGGATGAAATCTGCGGTGGTGGGGGGATGGGATCAGTAAGACAGAGGTGGTGGTGGGGGAGGATGACACCACATCCCACCCCTCCTCCACCCCCCTCCCCACCATCGCCCCTTCACCACCGCCATTGGTCCCACCCCCCTCCCAACCATCACCCCCCCTCACCACCACCATTGATCCCACCCCCCTCCCAACCATCACCCCCCCCTCACCACCACCATTGATCCCACCCCCCTCCCAACCATCACCCCCCCTCACCACCGCCATTGATGCCACCCCCCTCCCAACCATCACCCCCCCTCACCACCGCCATTGATCCCACCCCACCATCCACCCCCCCCCCTCACCACCGCCTTTGATCCCACCCCCCTCACCATCGCCGCCACTAATCTCACCCCCCCTTCACCACCATCACCACCTCTGATCACACCCCCCTCCCCACCACCGCGGCCACTGATCCCACCCCCCTCCCCACCATTGCCGCCACTGATCCCAGCCCCCTCCCCACCATCACCCGGGGGGGGGGCCTTCATGATTTCTTGCACCGGGGCCCTGAGAAATCTAGTTACGCCTCTGCCCCAAGAGGTTAATTCTCCCTTTATCCAATCAAAGGAAGGGTTGTGTTGTTGTAACCAAGGGTATTCAAGGATAACAGGCAGAAGTGGGGAATCAATTAGAGACAGGAATGTTTCCTCTTTATGTAGTGTGCCTACCTGAAGGGTGATTGTGGTGGTCTCAAACTTTACAAGGCCATCTCCCAATGGCTGTCCATTCAAGGTGGTAATGCTCAGGGTTCTAGACTTTGGAACAAATGGGATGTTATTTTCTTTAGCAAAAGTGTAATCCAGGAATATACCAGCCAGTGGCGGCTGGTGCTCAATAATTTTTGGGGGGGGGGGGGGCGCAAACAGAAAAATGTAATAGGCATTGCTTTGCGGCAAAAAACGTTGTAAAAATTGCGTGACTTTGAGGTCACAAAAGTGAAAGGGGCCTTCAGTAATCAAGGTATAGTGTGTCCCCTTTAATGGAGAGTGACCAGCGTGCCCCCTTTCAATGCAGAGAGACCAGCGTGCCCCCTTTTAATGCAGAGAGACCAGCGTGCCCCCTTTCAATGCAGAGAGACCAGCGTGCCCCCTTTTAATGCAGAGTGACCAGCGTGCCCCCTTTCAATGCAGAGTGACCAGCGTGCCCCCTTTCAATGCAGAATGACCAGCGTGCCCCCTTTCAATGCAGAATGACCAGCTTGCCCCCATTTAATGCAGAGAGATCAGTGTGCCCCCTTTCAATGCAGAGAGATCTGTGTGCCCCCTTTCAATGCAGAGAGATCAGTGTGCCCCAATTCAATGCAGAGAAATAAGCGTGCCCCCTTTAATTCAGAGAGATCAGTGTGCCCCCTTTCAATGCAGAGAGATCAGTGTGCCTCCATTCAATACAGAGAGATCAGTGTGCCTCCATTCAATACAGAGAGATCAGCGTGCCTCCATTCAATGCAGAGAGATCAGCGTGCCCCCTTTCAATGCAGAGATATCAGCGTGCCACCCTTTCAATGCAGAGAGATCAGTGTGCCCCCATTCAATGCAGAGAGATCAGCGTGCCTCCATTCAATGCAGAGAGATCAGCGTGCCCCCTTTCAATGCAGAGAGATCAGCGTGCCCCCATTCAATGCAGAGAGATCAGTGTGCCCCCTTTCAATGCAGAGAGATCAGTGTGCCCCCTTTCAATGTAGAGAGATCAGTGTGCCCCCATTCAATGCAGAGAGATCAACATGCCCCCATTCAATGTAGAGAGATCAGTGTGTGCCCCCTTTCAATGCAGAGAGAACAGTGTACCCCCTTCAATTTAGAGAGATCAGTGTGCCCCCTTCAATGTAGAGAGATCATCATGCCCCTTTTCAATGCAGAGTGACCAGCGTAGCGTAGCGTGCCCCCCCCCCCCCCAGACCAGCACTTGCCTGATGCAGCGGCGGCTTCTCCTCTGTCCCCTGGTGTCTCCTTGAGTCCTCCCGCCTCCTCCTCGGCCAATGGCATGGTTTTTGCCTTTTGGCCAATCAGGAAGTGGGTGTCGGACCCGATTCCTAATTGGCCAGGAGGAGGATCCGTGTGACAATAGCGAATTTTCTCTCGCAATTGTCACACAATGGGTGGGCTCGGGGCACGCTGCGCCCCGGGTCCTCCATTTTCTGAAGCCTATTAGAGCCTCCTTTCAATGCAGAGTTACCAGCGTGCCCCCTTTCAATGCAGAGTGACCAGCGTGCCCCCTTTCAATGCAGAATGACCAGCGTGCCCCCTTTCAATGCAGAGAGATCAGCGTGCCCCCATTCAATGCAGAGAGATCAGTGTGCCCCCTTTCAATGCAGAGAGATCAGTGTGCCCCCATTCAATGCAGAGAGATCAGCGTGCCCCCTTTAATGCAGAGAGATCAGTGTGCTCCCTTTCAATGCAGAGAGATCAGCGTGCCTCCATTCAATGCAGAGAGATCAGCGTGCCCCCTTTCAATGCAGAGAGATCAGTGTTCCCCCATTCAATGCAGAGAGATCAGTGTGCCCCCTTTCAATGCAGAGAGATCAACGTGCCCCCATTCAATGCAGAGAGATCAGTGTGTGCCCCCTTTCAATGCAGAGAGAACAGTGTGCCCCCTTCAATTTAGAGAGATCAGTGTGCCCCCATTCAATGCAGAGAGATCAACGTGCCCCCATTCAATGCAGAGAGATCAGTGTGTGCCCCTTTCAATGCAGAGAGAACAGTGTGCCCCCTTCAATTTAGAGAGATCAGTGTGCCCCCTTCAATGTAGAGAGATCATCGTGCCCCTTTTCAATGCAGAGTGACCAGCGTAGTGTAGCGTGCCCCCCCCCCCAGACCAGCACTTACCTGATGCAGCCGCGGCTTCTCCTCTGTCCCCTGGTGTCTCCTCGAGTTCTCCCGCCTCCTCTTTGAAGCCTATTAGAGCCTCTGATTCTAATCAGGTGACTCAGAAAAAAAACCCCATTGAACTCCATGCGTCCGGCGCCCCGCATGCAGATTAGGGGACCAGATGCATGGATAGGGGGGCGGCGCCCCTGCGCCCCTAACGCACCAGCTGCCACTGATACCAGCGGCTCCCAAATCTACAAAAGCCTCACAGGAGACAAGTTTAGAGGCTAAGTGGAAGAGTGCAGGTACAGTAATCTTGGTTTTGGAGGAAGTACTTGTAAGGTCTAACCCAGCTCCTCTGACGCTAGTTAGACCCTGTCTTTTACTGAACGGGCTGGGCAACCAGATAGCAAATGTCCTTTAAGTCTACAGTACAAGCATAAGCCCAATGTACGCCTCCTTTGTCTCTCTGACTCTGAGAGGTGGTGTCAGGATCTGTGTCATTACATGGGTCACCTGCTGGTGGCACTGTTGTTCCTGGAACTGAGGCGCGCAGTTCCAGGGCCCACCAGCGGGTGTCTCCCAGCAGCTGGACTGTTCTTTTAATTAAGCTGCACCTGAGGAGGACTGCTGAGGGAATATAAGCCCGCCCTTCACTGAGGCTCAGTGCTTCAGTATTTTCTCTGCTAGCCGTGTCCCTGTCTGAACCTGTATCCTGAAACCTGTATCCTGAAACCTGTATCCTGAAACCTGTATCCTGATCCTGAGTCCTGTTCCCTGCATCCTGCTTCCTGTACCTGGCTCCCTGCTTTCCTTGTCTCCTGTCCCTGTCCTGTCCTGCTATTGTTTGCTCCATCCCTTTGTGTATAGTTTGTTAGGTTCTATTGGGGTTTTGTACTGTTATCATTTATATTTTGTTTACTTGTTTATGGTCACTGGTGTTGGTATTGGAGTGTGTCATTTTGCTTAATAAACTTATTTACATCTTTATCCATCTGGGTCCTGATTCCTTGGTGCAGCCAACTGATCTGATCACCCTTGCTGGATGCCTGCATGTGGTATCCCTGACAGAATACTGAAGCCACTAACGATCAGATCGGTTGCACCTGGGAATTAGGAATTTTCTGGTTGTTGCAAGATGCAGTCAGAGGAGGTCTTTTATTTTTCTTTGCTTGTAACAGAAGACAGGGAATATTGTCGCCAAATTTTGAAAACTTACACTAGCGAGCAGTTGTTGGAATGCATCCGTCTGGCCCACTCGTTTGTTGACAAAGGCAGAGTTTTGTTCAAAGAGATTCAGCCACTTATTCAGCTCTGTGCAGAGTTGGCTTTATCTAATACCCCTAAGGGTGGTGATGATTATTCTCCTCCTTTTAGTGTCTCTCAGGTGGTATCTCTTGTGTGGCTCTTGGAAGATGATAAACCCTATTTTATTGAACATTATTCAATGTATTCTCCAGAGGCCCTGTTGGATTGCATGAATGCTGTATATTCTCTAATCAGACAAGGGGGTTGTAAATTGAGTTTTGTTCAGGCCTTATTGCAAACCTGGTCAGATCTTTCCAATTTAGCATCAGCTAACTCACACCAATCCACTTCTGCCTCTGGACACCAGTTTTCTCAAAGTTTATCCTCTCCGTTACCCGTAGCAACCACAGCTGCAGTTAGGTATGGTTTGCTTTCCACTGCTTGTTCATATCCTGGCTTAACGAGTTGCACTTTTCCTGCATTTAACTCTGTGAAAACTTCCTCTACTACTCTGTTGCCTCTAGCAACCTCTCAGAAATTCTCCTCTGTAACTGTCTCTCCTTTTCCACCATCTCCCAATACTGCCATTTCGCTTCCATCTACTTCACAATCTATTCATAGCCCTGCAACCACTAGCAAGATTTCTGTATCTAAACCTAAAAAGAAAAGGAGATTTTTCCCAACACATACAATTATACCTGTTACCCAGCCTGCTGATCCAGTGCCCGCTGATCTGGTGCCTCCTACTGAGCCTGTTGATCCAGAGCCCACTGATCCGGTGCCTCCTACTGAGCCTGCTGATCCAGTGCCCGCTGTTCTGATGCCTGTTGTTCCAGTGCCTGCTGATCCAGTGCCCACTGATCCGGTGCCTCCTACTGAGCCTGCTGATCCAGTGCCCACTGTTCTGATGCCTGCTGTTCCAGTGCCCGCTGATCTGGTGCCTCCTACTGAGCCCGCTGATCCAGTACCTGCTGTTCCGGTGCCCGCTGATCCGGTGCCTCCTACTGAGCCTGCTGATCCAGTGCCCACTGATCCGTTGCCTTCTACTGAGCCTGCTGATCCAGTGCCCGCTGTTCTGATGCCTGTTGTTCCAGTGCCCGCTGATCCAGTGCCCACTGATCTGGTGCCTCCTACTGAGCCTGCTGATCCAGTGCCCACTGTTCTGATGCCTGCTGTTACAGTGCCCGCTGATCTGGTGCCTCCTACTGAGCCTGCTGATCCAGTGCCTGCTGTTCTGATGCCTTCTGATCCAGTGCCCGCTGATCTGGTGCCTCTTACTGAGCCTGCTGATCCAGTGCCTGCTGTTCTGATGCCTGCTGATCCAGTGCCCGCTGATCTGGTGCCTCTTACTGAGCCTGTTGATCCAGTGCCCACTGATCCGGTGCCTCCTACTGAGCCTGCTGATCCAGTGCCCGCTGTTCTGATGCCTGTTGTTCCAGTGCCTGCTGATCCAGTGCCCACTGATCCGGTGCCTCCTACTGAGCCTGCTGATCCAGTGCCCACTGTTCTGATGCCTGCTGTTACAGTGCCCACTTGTCTAGGGCCTCCGACTGAGCCTGCTGATCCAGTGCCTGCTGTTCTGATGCCTGCTGATCCAGTGCCCGCTGATCTGGTGCCTCTTAATGAGCCTGTTGATCCAGTGCCCACTGATCCGGGGCCTCCTACTGAGCCTGCTGATCCAGTGCTCGCTGTTCTGATGCCTGTTGTTCCAGTGCCCGCTGATCCAGTGCCCACTGATCCGGTGCCTCCTACTGAGCCTGCTGATCCAGTGCCCACTGTTCTGATGCCTGCTGTTCCAGTGCCCGCTGATCTGGTGCCTCCTACTGAGCCCGCTGATCCAGTGCCTTCTATTCCGGTGCCCTCTGATCCAGTGCCTCCTACTGAGCCTGCTGATCCAGTGCCCTTTGATCCGGTGCCTTCTACTGAGCCTGCTGATCCAGTGCCCGCTGTTCTGATGCCTGTTGTTCCAGTGCCCACTGATCCGGTGCCTCCTACTGAGCCTGCTGATCCAGTGCCTGCTGTTACATTGCCCGCTGATCTGGTGCCTTCTACTGAGCCTGCTGAACCAGTGCCCACTGATCCGGTGCCCCCTACTGAGCCTGCTGATCCAGTGCCTGCTGTTCTAATGCCTGCTGGTCCAGTGCCCGCTGATTCGGTGCCTCCTACTGAGCCTGCTGATCCAGTGCCCGCTGTTCTGGTGCCCGCTGTTCTGGTGACCACTACCCAGTCTGCTGACCCAGTGCTTGCTGTTCCAGTGCCCGCTGACCCAGTGCCTGCTGTTCCGGTGCCTGCTGATCCGGTTTCTCTTACTCAGCCCGCTGATCCGGTGCCAGCTGATCCCGTGCCCGCTGTTCTGGTGACCACTACTGTGCCTGCTGATCCTGTGCCTGCTGATCATGTGTCTGCTGATCCTGTGCCTGCTGATCCTTTGCCTGCTGACCCAGTGCTTGCTGTTCCAGTGCCCGCTGACCCAGTGCTTGCTGTTCCGGTGCCTGCTGACCCAGTGTTTGCTGATCCAGTGCCTGCTGAGCCACGGTCTGCCGCCCTGTTTGATGTGCCACTGTCTGTTGCCCAGCCTGGTGTGCCACTGCCGGATATCCTGCATGCCGCTGGCGCTCCCCTGCTTGATGTCCAGCTTGCCTTCAGTCCCAGTGTTGGGACATGTGTTGCAATGAGGGCAGGTGTATCCCTAATGTTACGCCTCTTCAGGAACTTGACCTGTGGGGTGCCAAGACGGCTTCCAGACCCTGGTGGTGGGGCGCATGATCAATTGCTGGACTCTGGTGGCACGCCTTCTGGCAAGTTAAAGGACTTTGGCCTAGAGAGTGCTAGAAGACCCGCAGACATGGAGGGGAGACCTTTTTGGACTTTTGGGGTAGAAGCACAATGGAGCGTCCGGAGGCCGCTCCTTAAAGGGGGGGAACTGTCAGGATCTGTGTCATTACATGGGTCACCTGCTGGTGGCACTGTTGTTCCTGGAACTGAGGCGCGCAGTTCCAGGGCCCACCAGCGGGTGTCTCCCAGCAGCTGGACTGTTCTTTTAATTAAGCTGCACCTGAGGAGGACTGCTGAGGGAATATAAGCCCGCCCTTCACTGAGGCTCAGTGCTTCAGTATTTTCTCTGCTAGCCGTGTCCCTGTCTGAACCTGTATCCTGAAACCTGTATCCTGAAACCTGTATCCTGATCCTGAGTCCTGTTCCCTGCATCCTGCTTCCTGTACCTGGCTCCCTGCTTTCCTTGTCTCCTGTCCCTGTCCTGTCCTGCTATTGTTTGCTCCATCCCTTTGTATATAGTTTGTTAGGTTCTATTGGGGTTTTGTACTGTTATCATTTATATTTTGTTTACTTGTTTATGGTCACTGGTGTTGGTATTGGAGTGTGTCATTTTGCTTAATAAACTTATTTACATCTTTATCCATCTGGGTCCTGATTCCTTGGTGCAGCCAACTGATCTGATCACCCTTGCTGGATGCCTGCATGTGGTATCCCTGACAGGTGGAGAATGGAGATGGCTGACTTCCATGGGTTCCACAGGAGACTTGGATTCAACAGACATTTCAGGATTAGGCTGAGGTGGTGCTTGGAAGTTAAGGGCTAAGTGATATACCGGCCTTGGAAGCTTACGAGTTCTGAGTCTCTCCGGGCACCTTTCATGATACTGGAGATCCTGACGAACACACAACTCTATGAATTTCTGGGGAATCCTTATTGACCAATTCATCCTTAATGCGATCTGCAAGACCTTTACGGAAAGCTGCAAGTAATGCCCCTGAGTCCCATTTGGTCTCAGCCCCCAGGGTACGGAACTCAATAGCATACTGTGCCACAGTCCTGGTACCTTGTTGTATGTCCAAAAGTGAGCACTCAGCTGCAGAAGCTCTATCTAACTTGTCAAATACAGTCTGAAGAGAAGCCAGAAATCTATCAGCGTCTTGTAGCACAGGATCATTGCATTCCAGATAAGGAGAGCCCCATGCCAGGGCTTTCCCTTTTAACAATGAAATTACAAATGTCACTTTGGCAGAAGAAGTACTGAAAGCCCCAGGGTTGTTGTGGAAGTGCAAACGACAAACGTTTAAAAAAATCTCTGCAGTCCTCGGTATCACCACCAAACTTTTCAGGTAAGGTAAGTTTGAGTGGCACAGAAGAGGTAAGTTAGATTGGAGCAGGAGTCTGGACAGATACAGAGGAGCCAGGCAAACAAGACTTTAGAATAGCACAAAGTTAAACGGTTGCCGACCGCCGCACGACTATATACTGCGGCGGTCAGCCCCGGCCAGGCAGAGTGACGTATCGGTACGTCACTCGCCTGTCACTGACTTGCGAGCCTATCGCGGGCGGGCGCGCGCCCGCCGAGGCGCGCGCCCGCCGCGGCTCGTTCACAGACAAGTCAGTGCGTGTGACCGGCGGACTCGATGTCCGCCAGTCACACTGCGATCGCTCCTGTGAAGGGAGAAAGACAGAGCAGCTTGTGTAAACAAGCTGCCTGTCAGTTCTCCCTGTGTAAAAGTGAAGATCTGTCCGTTCTACTATGTAGAACGGTTGATCTTTGCTTTTACACCAATAGGAATGTCCCTACACAGTTAGAATCACGCCCCTAGGACACACTTAACCCCTCCCTGTCCAATAAAGTTAACCCCTTCCCTGCCAGTGTCATTTTTGCAGTAACAGTGCATATGTATAGCACTGATTACTGCAGTAATGTCACTGGTACCCCCAAAAGTGTCAAAAATGTCAGTCAAGGGTCCGATCTGTCCGCCGCAATGTCGCAGTACCGAAAAAAAAAATCGCAGATCGCCGCCATTACGCGTTAAAAAAAAAAAACACCAAAAATGACAAAAAACTTTCCCTTTGTTAGTAAACGCGATAACTTTTGCGCAAACCAATCAAAATACGCTTTTTGCGATTTTTTTTTTTACCAAACATAGGTAGCATAAAACAAATTGGCCGAAAAATGTTAAAAAATTTTGATTTTTACTTTTTTTTTTGGGGAATTTCATATAAAAAAATGTGAAAAATATTGTTATTTTTGCAAAATTGACGCTCTTTTTTTGTTTATAGCGCGTGATCAAAAAATCGCACAGGTGATCAAATACCACCAAAAGAAAGCTCTGTTTGTGGGAAAAAAAGGACGTCAAATTCGTTTAGGTACAGCGTTGCACGACCGCGCAATTGTCCGTTAAATTCACGCAGTAAAAAATCGCAAAAAAACCCCTGGTCCTTTAGCAGCCAAATCCTCCGGGGCTTAAGTGGTTAATCTGGCTTAGCGTCCAGAGAAGAAATATGCTGTCCATGAGCTCCAATCAATTGTCCCTGACGCATAAGCGCCTTAACAATCTCAGCAGGGTCCACTGTCATTATGGCCCGTTTGTTATGTTAGGTAACTGTGAGCTAAAGTCCAAAGTGGAGCTTGAGTGCTGAGGATTCAGGCGAAAACGTAGTCAGAGAGATCGGGCCGGCAACAGATTGGGCAAAGCGGTATACAAATGAAATCCAAAGAACAGTCAGGCAGGCAGAGGTCATACACAAGCTGGCGGTAAAGTATGGAATCGGCAGGCTGAAGAGGAGTCAAGAATTCAGGCAAAAGTTCCTACACGATAATCAGTCAAAGAGCATCCAGCACATCCAGCGAGATAATCCAAACAAACGGGCACTGAGAAACAGGAAGTGCTGCTATTTATGGGCTGGTTAAATTGTACATTGTTTGCAGCTGGCAGCAGGTGGGGCTAGTGAGTCCAAGGAAAAGCATCAGACTCCAGAGCTTCCCTGTGGCACAACAGGCAAGGCTGCAGGCTGCGAAACTGGGAACCTCGCTGTTCAAAGACACCTAGGTACATGACAGGCAGTCGGCAAGTGGTTAAAGGGGTTGTAAAGGCAAAAGGTTTCTTTTATCTTAATGCATTCTATCCTCCACTGTCCAACAGGCTCCCCTATTGGATACAGTGGGGACACTCCCTCAGTGACTCACACCTGGACACATGCAACAGGCATAACTAAGTGCCCGTACACACTCGACGGAAATTTGGACGAAATATCCTCCGATTTTTCTCTCTCATGCTCAGCGTTCATAACCGTTTTTAGTTGACAGTGCTCATGTTCATGAAATTTCTCATCCGATTTGTATTTTTTTTGGGACATTTGTTCCAAGACTTCTGGGTTGTCAGCAACTTCAGATCATGCGCGTTCTTTCGTATCCGATTTTTCACGGACGTACTGCATACACATTAAACGAAAATTGGTCGTCTGGGGACGGACGATAACAATTTTGGTGTTTGTCCCTCTGTTTTTTTTTTTTTTTCGTTGAAAATGTCGGCATCGGCTGCTGAAAGTTGTGTACACACTAGCCGAAAATCGTACGACTTTACCTCGGATGGGAATTTTCGGCAGATTTTCTACTAGTGTGTACCCCACTTAACAGATCAGGCTCCCCTGATAAGCAGATGGAGCATAACAATGTTTTTATCCTAGCACCTATCTAGGAGGGCATGAAGCCTCACAGATGTCTTCCAAGTCGCACTGAAATGCGGCTTTAAATTCGTGCGATTTCAGATGAAGTTGCATGATTTCAAGTCGCTTTCAATGTGAAGGAGGGCTCATTTGATTTTCTGTTCGTAAGTACACTGCTTTCAGGAGTCAATATTGATCGTTTGGATGAAAAGTTCTGCAAAATGCAAAATGTTTCTCGTTATCATAAAGTCCGATTTTTGTATAATGAGTACAGTATTAGTCCTATATACATTAAACGAGCAAGTCTGCGCAGGATCAGAAATAAAGCACGGCCATAGACTAGACCAGCCTTTCTCAACCTTTTCAATGCAGAGGAACCCTTGAAATATATTTCTGGTCTCAGGAAATCCCTGCAAAAAATGACAATTTCTACAACTCATGATACTTTAGTGTGATGGTCAGTGAGGAGAACGCTCCTTACATTGGTGGTCATTAGGAAGCATTACCCCCTTACAGATAGCTAAAAACATCAATGGTGTCAGTGGGAACCTATTTGGGAAGCAGAGATTGCTCATTGCCAGTGGCGGCCCATCCGTTGTGGGCGCAGGGGTGCCGCCCCCCCCCCCCCCTATCCATGCATCCGGCCCCCTAATCTACATGCAGGGCGCCGGACGCATGGATTCCAATGGGGTTTTTCTTTTTTTTTTTTTTAAGCACGTGATTAGAGCCAGAGGCTCTAATAGGCTTCAAAAAAGGGTGGGCTCTGAGCGGTGGTTATGAGTAAGCGACCTACAGCGTCGTGAAACGCGTCAACCCGACACGTCTGTTTGTACACTGTCTGTCTATTTTACCTAGGAGGAATTAAGAAAACTTTTTGATTTCATTATAATACCCTGAGTGCGGTCTCAAACTTGGATTTCTTGGGCTCTGAGCCCACCCAGTTGTGTGACAATAGCGAATGAATATTCACTATTTTCACACAGATCCTCCTCCCGGCCAATCAGGAAGCAAGTCCTGAGACCGGTTTCCCAATTGGCCGAAAGTAGAAGCCATGCCATTGGCCAAGGAGGAGGAGGAGGGAAGAAATGCAGGAGAGGGGAATCCGCCGCCGCCGCTGCTGCCGCCTCCCTGCCCTCCACATGGTGAGTGAGACGGCGACCCAGCCGCCACTGCCCATTGCTCAAGGAACCCCTAGAAAACTTTGGAGGAACCCTGGACTAGACATTGATCGTAGTTATTTATTTTTTGGACGCTGTCCTCTGTTGTTCGAGAATTTTCAAACCATTTTACGCATTCTGGTTTTCAGCATGGGACGAGGACATGGAAAAATGTGAACGAGCGTGTGTCCGATTTTCCTATATTGTGTATTAGGCTTACCAGGATCCATGGCATAAAAATCCATTGTGTGTGTGTGTGTGGCCAGGATGATAACTGGTTGCAGTGGGAGCAGAGGATGGCAGGGCATGGTGCTGGCAGAGGTGTCATGTATCCGAGGTCTGGAGGAGGAGGAGGAGATCGCTCAGCCCCCATTTAGAAGTATTAGCCTGCCTCTCTCTCCTCTCCTGGAGGATGTGCTGGCCCCAGAAGGAGGAGCAGAGTCTGGGATACACATCGACTAACGTATTCTCATCTAGTGATCTATGTCTTCTAGAACGATGGCCTCCCCCCGGAGCCGCCTGCCGTCTCCTTCACTATGAGGAGGAAACAAGTAAGTTTGGAGAGTTTTCTCCTCCGTGCACGCTGTGTTATTACCTCAGTCAGTTCATGCCTGGGTCTCCGTGACTGCCCTGCCAGGCTGTGGGGAATAATGAGTGAGAAGGAGGAGAAGGAGCTGTGGAAACCGGATCCCAGGTGTTCATATGATAATAATGGGGCTGTGTGCTGGCCGATGCCTGCTCTACACAGCAATGAGAGCTTCTTCCCTTTTCTCAGGGCACAATACTGTATAAAGTGCGCTTAGGAAGGATCACTTAATACATTGTATCATGAGAGAGCGATATACACTACTTTGTATATTGTATCATGACAGGGGGGAGATAAACAACACTTTATACATTGTAGCATGACAGGGCGATACACACATACAATGTTCTGTATAAAGTGGGGTGTATCTGTGTATCGCCCTGTCATGCTACAATGTATAAAGTGGTGTGTATCACCCTGTCATGATATAATATACTGTATAAAAGTGGTGTGTATCACCCTGTCATGATATAATATACTGTATAAAAGTGGTGTGTATCACCCTGTCATGATATAATATACTGTATAAAAGTGGTGTGTATCACCTTGTCATGATACTGCTGTAATAAAGTGGTGTGTATCACCCTGTCATGATATAATATACTGTATAAAAGTGGTGTGTATCACCTTGTCATGATACTGCTGTAATAAAGTGGTGTGTATCACCCTGTCATGATACAATCTACTGTATAAAGTGGTGTGTATCACCCTGTCATGATACAATCTACTGTATAAAGTGGTGTGTATCGCCCTGTCATGATACAATCTACTGTATAAAGTGGTGTGTATCACCCTGTCATGATACAATCTACTGTATAAAGTGGTGTGTATCACCCTGTCATGATACAATCTACTGTATAAAGTGGGGTGTATCATGACAGGGTGATACACACCACTTTATACAGTAGATTGTATCATGACAGGGAGATACACACTGTAAAAAGTGGTGTGCATCACCTTGTCATGATACAATGTACTGTATAAAGTGGTGTGTGTCACCCTGTCATGATACAATGTACTAAATGTATAAAGTGGTGTGTGTCACCCTGTCATGATACAATGTACTGTATAAAGTGGTGTGTATCTGTGTATCGCCCTGTCATGACACAATGTATAAACTGATGTGTATCTCCCCCCCGGCCATGATACAATGTATAAAGTGGTGTGTATCACCCTGTCATGATACTACTGTATTAAAGTGGTGTGTATCACCCTGTCATAATATAATGTACTGTATAAAAGTGATGTGTATCACCTTGTCATGATACTGCTGTAATAAAGTGGTGTGTATCTCCCTGTCATGATACAATCTACTGTATAAAGTAGTGTGTGTCACCCTGTCATGATACACCCCACTTTATACAGAACATTGTTTCATGACAGGGTGATACACACCACTTTATACAGTAGATTGTATCATGATAGGGAGATACACACCACTTTATTACAGCAGTATCATGACAAGGTGATACACACCACTTTTATACAGTACATTATATCATGACAGGGTGATACACACCACTTTATACATTGTATCATGACAGGGGGGAGATACACAACAGTTTATACATTGTGTCATGACAGGGCGATACACAGATACACACCACTTTATACAGTACATTGTATCATGACAGGGTGACACACACCACTTTATACATTTAGTACATTGTATCATGACAAGGGGACACACACCACTTTATACAGTACATTGTATCATGACAAGGTGATGCACACCACTTTTTACAGTAGTATCATGGCAGGGTGATGCACACCACCTTTTACATTAGTATCATGACAGGGTGTTACACACCACTTTATAATGTACATTGTATCACGACAGGGCAATACACACTACTTTATAAATTGTATCGTGAAGGGGCGATACACACCACTTTATACAGTACATTGTATCATGACGGGGCAATACACACCACTTTATACAGCACATTGTATCATGACAGGGCAATACACACTTGTCAGGCTGAGGAACTTACACAGTGCGGACTTGTTTCTATTGGGAAAGCACTGCTTTTGTGTCTGTGCAATGTGTGAGTTATATATGGCAGGAGCCACATTCTCCTCAGATACTATAACATAATGCTATGGTGACCTATGGAAGGGGACCAGGGCCAGCCAAATTCTCCTCACACATGACTATGGTTGCGGTGAATGAGGGGCAGCTAAATTCTCACACTGTAACAGGACTATGACATTGTGAATGAGGGGCAGCCAAATTCTCCTTTCAGTGTATCATGACTATGGTTGTGGTGAATGAGGGGCAGCCAAGTTCTCCTCACACTGTAACAGGACTATGGAGGGGAACCAGGGGCAGCCACATTCTCCTCACACTGTATCATGACTATGGTTGTGGTGAATGAGGGGCAGCCAAATTCTCCTCACACTGTAACAGGACTATGGCATTGTGAATGAGGAGCAGCCAAATTATCCTTACAGTGTATCATGACTATGGTTGTGGTGAATGAGGGGCAGCCAAATTCTCCTCACACTGTAACAGGACTATGGCATTGTGAATGAGGGGCAGCCAAATTCTCCTTACAGTGTATCATGATTATGGTTGTGGTGAATGAGGGGCAGCCAAGTTCTCCTCACACTGTAACATGACTATGGAGGGGAAACAGGGGCAGCCACATTCTCCTCACACTGTAACATGACTATGGAGGGGAAACAGGGGCAGCCACATTCTCCTCACACTGTAACATGACTATGGAGGGGAAACAGGGGCAGCCACATTCTCCTCACACTGTATCTTGGCTATGGTGTGGTGAATGAGGGGCAGCCACATTCTCCTCACACTGTTTTATGACATTTGGTGGTGAATGAGGGACAGCCAAATTCTCCTCACACTGTATCTCCATTTTCGACTATTGTGTGGTGAATGAAGGGCAGCTGTATTCTCCTCACAGTGTATCATGACTATGGCGTGGTGAATGAGGGGCAGCCAGATTCTCCTCATACTGTAACATAGGCTATGGTGTCCTATTGTGGTGCATGAGAGGCAGCTAGATTCTCCTCATAGGACACCATAGCCCATGTTACATTATGAAGTTCAAGATTATCCCCACACTTTTTAACCACTTGCCGACCGCCGCACGACTATCTACGTCGGCGGTCAGCCCCTCACAGGCAAACTAACGTAGGGCTACGTTGCTTGCTTGTGAGGGTCTAGGGAGCGAGCGCGCGCCCCCGGAGGCGCGCTCCCGCTCCCGCGTGGTCACGGACCCCCCCGCGCGTGTGACCAGCGGACCCGATGTCCGCCGGTCACTCGGCGATCGGCGGGGGAGAGGGGGAATGTCAGGCAGCTTGTGTAAACAAGCGACCTGTCATTCTCCTCGCTGCAAAGACACAGATCACATGGATCTACTATGTAGATCCGTTGATCAGTGTCCTTACAGCTGAAGCCACAGCCAATCACAGTAGAAAGCACGCCCCTAGGGACACACACAGCCCCTCCCTCCCAAATAAAGTTAACCCCTTCACTACCAGTGTATTTTTACAGTAACAGTGCATATATATAGCACTGATTACTGTAGAAATGTCACTGGTAACCCCAAAAGTGTCAAAAATGTCAGTCAAGGGTCCGATCTGTCCGCCGCAATGTCGCAGTACCGCAAAAAAAATCGCAGATCGCCGCCATTACGCGTTAAAAAAAAACAACAAAAATGACAAAAATCTTTCCCTTTGTTAGTAAACACGATAACTTTTGCGCAAACCAATCAAAATACGCTTTTTGCGATTTTTTTTACCAAACATAGGTAGCATAAAACAAATTGGCCGAAAATGTTAAAAAATTTTGATTTTTACATTTTTTTGGGGGGGAATTTCATATAAAAAAATGTGAAAAATATTGTTATTTTTGCAAAATTGACGCTCTTTTTTTGTATATAGCGCGTGATCAAAAAATCGCACAGGTGATCAAATACCACCAAAAGAAAGCTCTGTTTGTGGGAAAAAAAGGACGCCAAATTCGTTTAGGTACAGCGTCGCACGACCGCGCAATTGTCCGTTAAAGTCACGCAGTGCCGAATCGCAAAATACCCCCTGGTCGGAATGGGGGTAAAATCTTCCGGGGCTTAAGTGGTTAATGTGGGCTATAGTGGCCTATGGAGGTGAACAAGGGGCAGACAGACTTTTCTTATACTGTATTGAAGGGCAGCCAGATTCTTTATACTCTGTAACATGGGCTATGGAGTTGAATTCTCCTCAATCGTGTAACATGGGCTATTGAGGAGAATTCAACTGTCCCTCATTCAACTCCATGGATGTCAATGATGGACAGCCAGATTCTCCTTACACTTTAACATAGACTATGGTGACTTGTAGAGGTGAACAAGGGGCAGACAGATTCTTCTCGCACTGTAATGAGGGGCAGCCAGATTCTCCATACCCTGTTACATAGGCTATGGTATCCTATTGTGATGAATAAAAGGCACTAAGTTTCGCCTCATAGTGTAACATGGGCTATAGGGCTCGATTCACAAAAGCATCTTGCATGTGGTATTTAGGTGTTCGAACACATTTTCTCTAAATATTGCATGTGATCCTGAAACTGTCAATTTACCATACCATTTTGGGGTATTTACTGCAAACCCTTGAAAACGCTGGGTAAATACTAAGTGAACAGGCGCTAAACTCAATTCACAGAAGGAAATAAATAATTAAATGCATGCAGTAATTAAAACGGAGCTAAACCCAAAAAGTTTTTCTTTTGTAGCTGCTGTCCTAAAAAATTTTTTTTGGGGGGGGGAGCCCGGAGCTCCTCCTTAACCACTTGAGCCCCGCCCGCCGCAGTTTTACAAGAATTTATTTTGGTCGACAGGCGTTCCATGATTCTGTTTGCACCACTTTACTGCTATTCGTCTGCCGACAGTCGCGGAGAAATTGCGCTGCGTTTGGGGTGCCATTGCAAGTCACGGTAATCGCACGGGTGTCCTGCGACTTGCAATGGTTCGGGATCGCGGGCAGAATCGCGGCATATCTGCCTGTGATCCGAAACGCCTACATGTTAATGGAGTCTGATTCGCAGAAGCATCAGCTTTTACACAAGCACAGGGGCACACAGCCATTCATTTCCATTGCTGGCTGTAAGCACCACCTGCGTCACTTTAGATGCAGAAAAAAACGCTGGGAATTTTATGCTAGGCGTATTTCATGCCTGCAAATGTGTGTGCATGTAGCCTACATCTTCCAATGGGGACACATGTTCTGATGACAGCTGTCTTGGAGAACAGTACATGACTTTTGCTGCGCCTACCCAACTATTAATCACTAGCATACAAATATGCATAAAAAAAGTGCATATACCCATAAACATAAGAATAAAATTATAGGCATAAATAAACATATATAGTGCAAAATTCTTCAATAAATAACTGCATGAATGAGTCAAGTCTGAAACTTTTCTTCTTTGACGAGCTCTCCTATTTCCTCCAAATTCAACCTCTTGTGTCGTGATCAGTAATCCATTAAAAACAATGTGCAGTGACTCCCACCACCCATTCACTTTTGCCAGTGATGGCGAACCTTGGCACCCCAGATGTTTTGGAAGTAAATTTCCCATGATGCTCCAATACACTGCAGAGCGCATGAACATCATGGGAAATGTAGTTCCAAAACATCTGGGGTGCCAAGGTTTGCCATCACTGACTTATGCGTTCACCTCTAACCCTAGACCTATTAGATTTCAGGTCAAAAACGCCTCCCCCTCTTTGGGGGCACCTTTCAGATATCACTCCAATGAAGTGCCTCTCAATCTTCCTCCTCCTATTATCACTGATGATGATGTATGCAGCATCCACAAATTAAAGGTATATGGCCTTTAACCACTTGCCGACTACCGCACGACTATTTACGTCGGCAGTCAGCCCCTCACAGGCAGAGCGACGTAGTACTACGTCGCTAGCCTGTGAGGGTCTAGGGAGCGAGCGCGCGCCCCCGGAGGCACGGTCTCGCTCCCGCACGGTCACAGACCCCCCCGCGCATGTGAGTGGCGGACCCGATGTCCGCCAGTCACTCGGCGATCGTCAGTGCAGAGGGAGAAAGGCAGGCGGCTGATGTAAACAAGCCACCTGTCGTTCTCCCCTGTGTAGAAACAGTGATCATACGGTTCTACTATGTAGCTATGTAGGACCCTTGATCACTGTTCCTACACCTCAAGCCACAGCCAATCACAGTTAGAATCACGCCCCTAGGGAAACACATAACCCCTCCCTCTAAAAAAAAGTTAACCCCTTCACTGCCAGTGTAATTTTACAGTAACAGTGCATATTTATAGCACTGATTACTGTAGAAATGTCACTGGTAACCTCAAAAGTATCAAAAATGTCAGTCAAGGGTCCGATCTGTCCGCCGCAATGTCGCAGTACCACAAAAAAAATTGCAGATCGCCGTCATTACGCGTTAAAAAAAAAAACAACAAAAATGACAAAAATCTTTCCCTTTGTTAGTAAACGCGATAACTTTTGCGCAAACCAATCAAAATACGCTTTTTACAATTTTTTTTTTACCAAACATATGTAGCATAAAACAAATTAGCTAAAAATGTTAAAAAAATTTGATTTTTACATTTTTTTGGGGGGAATTTCATATAAAAAAATATGAAATTGTTATTTTTGCAAAATTGACGCTCTTTTTTTGTTTATAGCGTATGATCAAAAAATCGCACAGGTGATCAAATACCACCAAAAGAAAGCTCTGTTTGTGGGAAAAAAAGGACGTCAAATTAGTAGTTGTAGTTGGGTACAGCGTCGCACGACCGCGCAATTGTCCATTAAAGTCACGCAGTGCCGAATCGCAAAATAGGCCCTGGTCAGGAAGGGGGTAAAATCTTCCGGGGCTTAAGTGGTTAAAAGATCGGGGTTCTCCCTGCAATCAAACTCATAAAACACGAGGGGCCCCTCAGTGTAGTACATGAAAACATTTTCTTTATATAAAATTGCACTTGCATAGCTACAGTATAGGATCGCATATAATACAAACAGCGGGGCTGAGGCTCCAGTGTCACTTCTGGTCGCAGCACACCCCTCACCCGGCCCGACCCCTATCATACACAGCTGTCTTGGAGGTTATTTTCCTTCACTTTCTAAAGATTTCCCCAAAGTTCTTATTGCATCTCAAGGGGGGGGGGAAAGGCAGCAAAAAATAATTTGACATTTTAACCTTTCCCGACCCCACCGAAAACTAAAAAATACTTTGAAGCTTATTTTGTAGAAGTGATGTACATTGAACATTCAAATAAGAAACTTTTATCCTAGAATTCACAGGCTAGAAAGTGGCAAATTTCTACTCCTTGTATGCAAGTTTCTAAAGATTTTCCTGAATTTTTTACTTTTAAATGCAATTAATCTTTTACCGTTTTGGTAGGTTAATATTTAGCAAAACATTGTATAGGTGTTGTAAGTACCAGGATCCAAACGGTACAGTTTGTACTACTCTGTCTATTGCTTTTAAGTTTCGTTCTTAAAACAAATCATGAGGCAGCCCAGTGTTTAACACACAGCATTCCTTCCATGGTATTCATCAGCTCCTTAGTCTTCCTGGGATGTCTGGATGGCTTTTACTTTCTTTTTCCTCAATACATTTGGCTTAGCGCAGCAAATCCTTCGCCCACATAGATGAGTTGCTATTTACAAGACAAAGACTTGGAAGGCAGTTTTCCAGCAAAAATACTTACCGGAAAAAATACTTGCTTTAAATATTTTTATTTTTCTGCAGATTTTTTTCTCTCTGTTTTGTAATGCTGCATTTACGCGTAATTTTGAGTGAATTGATTTGCAAATTGGTTGAATTGACAATTTAGGCCCCGTTCACATAGCAGCGACGCTACTTCCCGGGGCGACCTCCGAGGTCGCGGCCGGCACGGACTTCATAACATTGAAGTCTATGACGGTCGCTCCGGGTCGCCCCAAAGAAGTTCCGGACCCTTTTTCTAAGTCGGAGCGACTTGTGTCGCTCCTATTAGAACGGGTCCGCAGCTTCCCTATGGAAGGCGACCTACGGCGACCTGTGAGGCGACCAGGTCGCCCCAGTGTGAATGGGGACTTACACACAGGGGAGATTTGATTTAAATTACTAGCATAAAGGCTTGATTTAAATCAACTCAATTTAAATTAAATACAATTTTTAAAGAGCAACTGTCATCTCTGTCCTGCAACGGCTCCTCCGCTGACCCGCTGTTGACTCACCAACAGTCCCATCCACTGAAATGGGACGGCTGGTGATGCAGCAGTGACACAACAAGGGGAGGCACGTGGCAGCAGCAGGTGAGTGGATGCCCGCTAACAGGCGCTGCCATGATGGACCTGAAATGACAGGTGCTCTTTAAATGTAAGGACTCATTTTTGCTGGTAGTTAGTGTGAAGTTGTGTGAATGCATCAATGCAGTGCATGTTATCTCATCTTGCAGAGCTTGGATTCATTGAATTTGTTTACCAAAAATTTTAATATGGCAGAATATACAGCCTCATGCTACATATCTCAGCTCCATTTCATGCTGAATAAACTAAATTATTAATGTATCCTAAATAGAAAACTATCTTTAGATAGATTTTTACTCCAAAAGCATTTTATTAAAATAAATTTGATAAAAATAAAAAAAATCTGATTTAAATAAAAAAAAAAAAAATCTGATTTTATTTTATTTTTTTTAAAATCATAGTTTTTTATACACGCTGTTTACATATAACATGATAGTCTGTAAAGGGTGATTCTCTACAGATTATCAAGACCCACGTGAAAAATTCTGCAAAATTATAAATGTGAAAGTATAGGATCCTCCTGATTAAATGTTTTTGTGAATTATGGTGATTAAAAGGGTGTTGTTTGATCTAAATGCGTTCCCCCAGCAGTGTGATGGGAGCACCTCCTGAGTAAGGCCCCTTTCACACATACGGTCCGTTCAGTTCATCAGTTCAGTCACGTCAAATGTATCAGTTTTCCATCCATTCTTAATCAGTTGTTACCCGTTTTTCATCCGTTTTTCGTCAGTTGTTATCCGTTTTTATCCGATGTCATCCGTTTTTCATCCGTTGTCATCAGTTTTTCATCCGTTGTCATCCGTTTTCGTCCGTTGTCATCCGTTTTCGTCCGTTGTCATCCGTTGTTCATCCGTTGTCATCCGTTTTTCGTCCGATCCATTTTTTTGACGGATGAAAAATAGGGCATTCATCCGTTCAAAAAAACGGACATTAACGGAAGTGGATGAAAACGGATGTTAACGGATGATCATCCACTGTCATCCGTTTTTTACATAGAGATACATTGATGTCCGTTTTTCATCCGTCAACAGATGGATGAAAAACGGACAAACGGACAGCATGTGTGAAAGGGGCCTAAAGCCTCGTACACACGCACCGATTGTTGGCCGTGAATTTTCGGCTTGTTAGTATGATGCTTCTGACAACCGACTGCGACTTTTCGACTGAACAAAATCTGGTGTGCATGCTATAAAATTTTTGTTGGCCGTCAACAGAACGGCCGATTGTTCGTCAGTCAGTACAGATTTCGGCAGACAAAAGTCAAATGAGCAAGACTGGGCATGCTCAGAGAAGAAAAAACACACGGAAAGTTAATCAGCACATGACATCACTTCTGAAGTTGGTTTTTGTTGGTCGATAAAATTTGTGTGCAGTCTAGAGCACATTTCAACCAACACAACAACACTGGACAAGAGAAACACTGGACAAGAGACGGCCGATCGGTCGGCCAACAATCGGTGCGTGTGTACGAGGCTTAAAGCCTCGTACACACAATGAGATTATCGAACGATCTGTCGTCCATTTTTTGTTGCATGCTAGTCTGATGTGGAAAGTGAAGAGGTTATTTTAATACGAAAATTCCCGTACGACAGAATTCTACTTCAGAAGTGATGTCATGTGTTGGATTGCTTTGGATGTGTTCTTTTGTTTCTGAGCATGCCTAATCTTGGGCTTCTTTCACACGGCCGCTCCGCTGCTTTAGTCCGCTGTAGACCGTTTGCGGATGATATGCGGACATAATGTAAGTCTATGGCATTGCGGATGTCAGCGGATGACACCGCTGACATCCGATTTTCCTTCCTTTCCGTTTTTTACACGGATGAAAAAATAGGGTTCTGTTCCGTTCCAAAAAACGCTGACATCCGCAGTGCCATTCACTTACATTATGTCCGCAAATCATCCGCAAAAAAATAGGATGATTTGCGGACAAGCGGAGCGGCCGTGTGAAAGAGCCCTTACTCTTACGATTTTTTTCAGACGAAAACTGTACTAATTAAATGAAAATAATAATAATAAAAATTTTATAGCCTGCACATCCAGTTTTTGTCGTCCGAAAATCCGTAATCGGCTGTCGAAAGCACTAAACTAACAATCCGAAAATCGGCAGATTGTTAGTCGGACGAAATTTTCCTTCCGATTTTCGTATTGTGTGTACGGGCCTTAACACGGTCATTGAATGTTGTTGTGGACCTCGCAAGGTGCTGTACATGGCATTAAAGTATAAAGTATAAAGTAAATAAGTTTGCTTTGAAGTAACCCTGTCACAAGAGAAATATGGGGGCAGCCATTGTAGTCATGCAATGTTGTTTGAGCATTGATTCAGGCCAAGTAGGCAGATCAGGAAACCAAGAGAAGTGGCAGATTCCTTATCTGGATGTTTGTTGTTGGTCAGTGACTCAAAGATAGAGGGTCAGTTTGAAAGGCAGGTACCTAGCAGTGGCACCCTTTGGAACCCTTCTTGGGAACCCTTTCGAAGTCTCTTAACAACCTTTTTTTTTTTTTCTTCTTTTTTTTTTTTTTTTGGGGGGGGGGGGGTTATTCCTGTGCTGTGTCTACTGCACCAAAATAAATCTACCACTTGAAGGGCTCTTTCACATGGTCTGCCTCCGTCGGCGGACTCCGTGGTGCTCAGCGGGGTATCGAACCGCCGATCCCCGCTGAGCAGGCAGGTGACACCTCCCTCTCCGTTCTGTGTGCAGAGAGGGAGGTGTCAGAGCCCCGCTGCTCTCTATGGGGGAATCGGATGAGAGCGGACCACCTGTCTGCTCTCATCCGATCCCATCCCATCCCCTGGACGGATGGAAAATAGGGTTTCCATCCGCCAGATTTCACGGACAGGATCGGATGCGGATGGCAGCAGACATCCGCTGCCCCATAGGGATGCATGGAGGATCCGATCAGGTCCGCCTAAAAAACTGACAGGCGGATCTGATTGGATCGTTCGTGTGAAAGGGGCTGAAGGCCTCATGAACGTTGTATTCTCTTGACATTTTTTTCAGCTTCTTTGTGTTGCAGTGTGCATGAGACATAATAAAGCTTTCTTTGCTAATAAAACAGATTTAAAAAAAGAAAAAAAAAAGCTTTTTTCGCTACAATGAAATTAATATGAACATGAGGCAGCTTCTGGCAGGCAGGCCTTGTGTGACAAACTCCATGTGCCCATGAAACATTGAACTAGACTTAACAGTTATGCAAAATTTGCAAAAGCAGGCCAGGATTGCAGGGCTGACTTGTAAACCAAAGAATAAGTGGTCACATTCCAGCTGTTATTATTTTAGTGTGTTACAAGATTTATTTAAGACTGTGTGTGAAAGCAGAGGTTATGTCTTCTAATAGCTCTCATCTTTTTTCACTTGGGATAAGTTCCTCTGTGTATGTTTGACTCATTTCTTTAATTTATATTTCACCAACATATGAGTTGTGCAGATGATGATGACTCCGACAACCTCACCTTTTTAATGAGAATTTGCATTTGTTTTTTGTTGCTCAAGCATTTCATTCAGTTACAAAACTATATTTGTGGCTTAAAAATTATATTAGCATTAGGTTTCAGTGGCAAAAAATACTTCTATCCACTCTGTACTTGCCTGCAGAATATGCTGGCTCTATAGGAATATAGGAGGTGAATACCAGATCTCAGGCACCATATCATTTTTCACTATTATTATCACTATCAGTTATGTTATCACTAACATAATTATAATACAAACAATAATGGTAGTAATTCTATTCACTTGTTGTCCAGTAACCCCCTACAGTGCAATCCACACACTACCATTATTATTGTCATCCTGATCCTCTATCTTAACCACTTGCCGACCGCCGCAAGTACATATACTGCGGCGGTCAGCCCCTCACAGGCAAAGTGACGTATGGGTACGTCACTAGCCTGTGAGGCTCTGGGGAGCGAGCGCGTGCCGCTGGAGGCGCGCTCCCGCGCGGTCCCACCCCCCCCCCGCGCGTGTGACCGGCGGACCCGATGTCCGCCGGTCACTCGGCAATCGCCGCTGCAGAGGGAGAAAGGCAGGCGGCTGATGTAAACAAGCCGCCCGTCATTCTCCCCTGTGTAAGAATAGTGATCATACGGTTCTACTATGTAGGACCGTTGATCACTGTTCTTACACCTCAAGCCACAGCCAATCACAGTTAGAATCACGCCCCTAGGGACACACATAACCCCTCCCTCTCAAAAAAAGTTAACCCCTTCACTGCCAGTGTAATTTTACAGTAACAGTGCATATGTATAGCACTGATTACTGCAGTAATGTCACTGGTAGCCCCAAAAGTGTCAAAAATGTCAGTCAAGGGTCCGATCTGTCCGCCGCAATGTCGCAGTCCCGCAAAAAAAAATTGCAGATCGCCGCCATTACTCGTTAGAAAAAACAACAAAAATGACAGAAATCTTTCCCTTTGTTAGTAAACGCGATAACTTTTGCGCAAACCAATCAAAATACGCTTTTTGCGATTTTTTTTTTTTCCAAACATATGTAGCATAAAACAAATTGGCCGAAAATGTTAAAAAATTTAGATTTTTACTTTTTTTTGGGGGGGGGGGGGAATTCATATAAAAAAATGTGAAAAATATTGTTATTTTTTGCAAAATTGACACTATTTTTTTGTTTATAGCGCATGATCAAAAAATCGCACAGGTGATCAAATACCACCAAAAGAAAGCTCTGTTTGTGGGGAAAAAAGGACGTCAAATTAGTTTAGGTACAGCGTCGCACGACCGTGCAATTGTCCGTTAAAGTCACGCAGTGCCGAATCGCAAAATAGGCCCCGGTCAGGAAGGGGGTAAGATCTTCCGGGGCTTAAGTGGTTAAGCCCTGTGCTAGGAGTGATAAGTAGGGGTAGATAGAGGGTTTATCATGGCCCAGAACATTGTAGAATGGTCACACTTGTACATTTTGCATTTTTGTGCATTTTTTGAGGGGGGAGGTGGACTAAAACTGCATGCATTTTTTTAAAATATAATTACATTTGTGTGAAAGTCTGGAGAAATATTACGTTTTTGGTAAATTGATGTTTTTAAAACACTGTTTGCAGATCATTATCTGGCCACTTTTTCTTTCTTTCTTTCTAGTAACTCATAAGAATGTTTGCTTTAATATATATGCCAACATCACCAGCTTAGCCAGTGTTCCTTTTGTTCCTGAGATAGGTGCAATTTTGGTAAATGAAAAAGGGAATTAAGAGCCCAGACATTGTGAAAATCAATCCTTGGTAATCCAGTGCCATCTGGTCACCTGCAATGACTGTGTATTATTTTTATAGACAGATGGTGAAGCTAATGGGGAATTATGACATGCTGGGTTTTGACTTTTTCTTTAACTGACTATTTCTGCAAATGGCAGAGTCCCATGAAGTTGTTTGTCAGTTTTTAGAAGTCCTAAAAATATATATTTTTAAGCAAAGGTAATCCCCATTTGGGAGATCTCCACATACCCCAGCTGAGAAATAATGTGAGAGACTTCTTGCTTTGACCTGTTTTTTTGTTTAATCAATATGCCTAAGGAGCATCAAAAATACACTGTTACCAAAAGTATTGGGACGCCTGCCCTTTACACACACATGAACTTTAATGGCATCCCAGTCTTAGTCTGTAGGGTTCATTATTGAGTTGACCCACCCTTTGTAGCTATAACAGCTTTAACTCTTCTGTGAAGGCTGTCCACAAGGTTTAAGAGTGAGTCCATGGGAACGTTTGACCCATCTTCCAGAAGCTCTTTTGTGGGGTTAGGCACTGATGTTGGAGAGAAGGCCTGGCTCGCAGTCTGCACTTTAATTAATCCCAAAGATGTTCTTTTGGGTTGAGGTCAGGACTCTGTGCAGACCAGTCAAGTTCCTCCATCCTAAACTGACTCATCCATGTCTTTATGGACCTTGCTTTGTGCACTGGTGCGCAGTCATGTTGGAACAGGAAGGGGCCATCCCCAAACTGTTCCCACAAAGTTGGGAGCATGAAAATGTCTAAAATGTCTTGGTATGCTGATGCCTTAGGAGTTCCCTTCACTGGAATTAATGCCTCGTACACACGCAACGATTATTGGCCGACCGATCGGCCGTCTTTTGTCCAGAGTTGTGTTTTGTTGGTTGGAATGTGCCTAGACTGCACACGAATTTTCTCGCCCAACAAAAATCTACTTCAGAAGTGATGTCATGTGCTGGTTTACTTTCCGTGTGTTTTTTTCTTCTCTGAGCATGCCCAGACTTGCTCATCAGATTTTTGTCTGCCGAAATCTGTACTGACTGACGGAAAATCGGCCGTTGTGTTGACGGACAACAAAAATTTTATAGCATGCACACCAGATTTTATTCGGCCGAAAAGTCGGAGTCGGTTGTCGAAAGCATCATACTAACAAGCCGAAAATCGGCCGATCGGACGTTGGCCGAAAATTCCCGGCCAATAATCGATGCGTGTGTACGAGGCATAAGGAGCCAAGCCCAAGCCTGCAAAACACACTCCACACCATAAATCCCTACTCCTCTCTCCCCCTCCCTCCCCCTCTACCTCCCTCCCCCTCTACCTCTCTCTCTCTCTCTCTCTCTCTCTCTCTCTCTCTCTTCTCTCCATTTTCTCTTCTCTCTCTCTCTTTTCCCTCTTCTCTCTCTCTCTCTCTCTCTCCCCTCTTCCCTCTTGTAGCAGCTCCAGGTATGGTGCCAGTTTGTAGTCTCTCTGCAGTGACTAGTAAACAGTTAGTTTATTGGAGTTTGTTATTTCATTTCTCCATTCTCCAACATATTTTTCTTAAGAATAAATAATTATGTTTTTTATTTGTGATTTTGTCAGGCCAAATTGTTGGGAGTTTGGGATAGACAAGGCGCTTATGAGTTGTTGCAGGCCACCAGGCTTGGGCTGGTTCTGATTGGTTAGTAGGACCTTATGGTGGTACGAGTCATGACTCCTGTTTTGTAGATGATCCCAGAATGATAGCGCCCTCTTCTGTATTGCAAGAAGTAAGGGAAATCAGCCCAGATCACACCGGCAGGCACTGTTGGAGGTGCTGCGGTAGACTTGGAGGAGGTGCTTGCAGAATTCCAGATGGAATATTTCTGTCGGGCTCGAGTCCCATTTCTCTCTCTCTAACATGAGTGCCCCCCATAGGCGGCTTGCTACAGTGCACAGTTCCTCCTCCCTCCCCTTCCTCCCTCCTCCTCCCCCCTCCTCCTTCTCCTTCCCCCTCTGCCTCCTCCCCCCTCCCTCCTCCTCCTTTTGTAAGGGGAATGGGGGTGAGTCCATGTAAAGTCCTCAGTTTTTGATGACCTTCTCAGTCTGTGACATGCTGTCACATATTGTGCAGCTATTTTCACCATTGCCTCTCTTCTCCCAGTGGGATATGGAGTTTTCTCTTCTCTTCTATAGAATTGAAGTCCAGGATGAAAGCGGAGAGTCTCTGGAAGTGAGTGTCCCTCACTAATGAGTACTTAGGGTGTTCTCTCTATTTCTTTCTCCTCCCTCTCTCTCTCTCCTTTCTCCTCCCATCTCTCTCTCTCCTTTCCTCCCATCTCTCTCTCCCTCCCATCTCTCTCTCCTCCCATCTCTCTCTCCTCCCTCCCATCTCTCTCTCTCCTCTCTCTCCCTCTCCTCCCTCTCTCTCTCCTCCCATCTCTCTC